>NC_045984.1:1935058-2030058 GCF_010909765.2 Amblyraja radiata
AGAATAGAATAGAATATTCCTTTAATAATCCTTTTCAGGAAATTATTTGCCACGACAGCTTCAAGACAAACATAACATAACACCACGCTTTCATACATAACAAGTTAAAATACGTTAAAATACAAGTTAAAATACAATTAATTTAAAAAAAAGTGCAGTTATTTGTGCTCATTAAAAAGTCTTATTGCAGCTGGTAAACAGGACTTCCTGTATCTCTCCGTTTTGCACATTGGTGCAATCAGCCTCTTGCTGAAGATACTGCTCTTGATCACCTTCAGGGCATGGAGTGGGTGAGTGGGGTTTGTCATTATGGAACCTAGTTTATTTAAAGTTCTGGCCTCTGCCACCTGCTGGACCGTTCGTTGCTCAGCCCCGATCACTGAGCCGGCCTTCCTAATTAGTTTGTCCAATCTGTTTTTATCCGCTATACGGGCGCCATCTCCCCAACAGGCCACAGCAAAGAACAGAGCACTGGCCACCACTGAATGGTAGACACTGCACAGTAGGGGTTGGCAGATATTAAAAGACCTCAGCCTCCTTAAAAAATACAGTCGGCTTTGTCCCCTCCTGTACACCGCCTCCATATGACACTTCCAATTCAGCTCACTGTCAAGCTGCACCCCAAGGTACCTGTGATTAGCAACCACCTCCACCTCAGTGCCCTTAATGTTGATCGGCGTTGCTTGAGTCCTCCTCCTCCCCCTCCTAAAGTCCACCACTATCTCCTTTGTTTTTTTGGTGTTGAGATGGAGATTATTGTGTGCGCTCCACTCCACAAAGTTACTTATAATGTCTCTGTATTCCTCCTCATTGCCCCCTTTAATGAGGCCGACAACAGCTGTATCATCCGAATACTTCTGCAAAAAGCAGTTGTTGGTGTTCCATTGGAGATCCGCTGTGTAGATGGTAAACAGGAACGGAGCCAGCACAGTTCCTTGTGGAGCCCCTGTGCTGCTCAAGATGGTGCCCGAGACACTGTTCTGTAGGCGCACGTACTGTGGTCTGAGGGAAAGGTAATCCAAACACCACAGTACCAGTGATGGATCCACTTTCATCTTCTCCATCTTCTCCCCTAGCAGTCGGGGCTGAATAGTGTTGAAGGCGCTTGAAAAGTCAAAAAAAAGTAATCCTTACAGATGCATCAGCAGTGTCCAAATGTGTGTACACCCTCTGCAGCATGTAAATGAGGGCATCATCGACACTGATGTTAGGCTGATACGCAAACTGCAAAGGATCCATGTGATTTGACACACTAGTCCTGATGTAAGAAAGGACATTGGAGAAGTCAATGTTCATACCGCTGGGGTGTAAACTATCCAAGCGAAATATGAGGTGCTGTTCCTCCAATTTGCGGTGGGACTCACTCTGGCCATGGAGGAGGCCCAGGACAGAAAGGTCGGATTCGGAATGGGAGGGGGGAGTTGAAATGCTGAGCCACCGGGGAGATCAGGTTGTTTATTGCGAACTGAGCGGAGGTGTTGGGCGAAGAAAAGTGAAGAAAAAATGCAAGCAATGTCTCCCCCTGTAGGTAATCGTCAGAAACAGAAGATTGGGCAGAAATCCTACACGGCTGTGCAGTTACCGAGCTCGGCTGCACTGACTCTCCAGGAAGCGCTGCTCATGGTGGCCTGATCAGAAATGGATGCATTTTTCTTCACTTTTCTAAACCAGTATCACTTATTCAGTATAAAACAATCAGCCCAGATGCACGTTTTGGATCATTGACAATATATTGTGGACAGGCTGGAATGGGTTAATCAGACTCCTCTGTTACTCATCAATCCTCAGTCACCTGGGGGTATCGATCGTTGAATCGACAAGTTCAATGTTCGCGCAGAGATCTTACAATGTTGACAGCTTTCAACAGGAATGACATCGAGGTCGCCAGAAACTGGTGCGAGATCCTATAACCCTTCATAGGAGCATAATCAAATACCGAGTGACATTGATCCCAGTGAAGTGGCAGAGTGTGCGTTTAAAGACGTGGAGGCACAGGCGATAAAACACCGACAGTTCAAATGACATTCGGGCGCAGGATGATATCAGCCTTGAGCACGGGATGGTCAATCTTTTCGAAAAAATAACATCGATTAGCAGTGTAAGATCAAAATGGAAAGGCCAAGAGATGGTGCTTGAGGTTACGAGCGGTTTATTAAACATGTGCACACTAGAAGGGCAGCTTTGGCTCGCTTCCTGATGCGCACCAGTATCATTGTGGGAGCCAAAATTGAACGGACCCTAGTTGGTGTTTGAAGAAACGGGCCAAAGATGCCCTCCCCGTGCGCACCAGTTTAATAAATCGCCCGTTACTTCAAACACCAACTCCGTGTAGTCATTCCTTGTTTGCTCTTGCTACCAGTTAATAGGGAACTACTGGAGGAACTATACGGGTACAGGCAGAATTTGTGGAGGGAATGAGCAGACGTCGTTTCGGGTCGGGACATTTCTTCAGTCTGCAAAAAGAACCCATCCCGAAATGACGTTTGTCCATTCCCTCCCGAGATGCTGCCAGTCCCGCAGTTCTTCCAGTTGTTTTGTTTTTTTGTCGAAGAATGTAGCATCTGCGGTTTTTATTGTGTCTATTAGTAGGTAAACGCCAACGCAAAAGCAGCCGCGTGGCGTGTTGAAGTAGAGGACATGAGGAGACAATATCAGGCGAACCGTGCCGTTATAGTCAAAGTGCAGTAACGGATATTTGCAAGTGTTTCCAGCACGGACGTTACGACGTAACAAAAGGGGATAACAGTGTAACATTTACGTCAGTTAATAACTCTCTAATTTATCAATGGTTAATGCACAACTTCCAGACGTAAAGATGAATTATAATAAAGAATGCATATTGACCACGTGTTTTTTACATTCAATTCAGATCACCACACCTCGACAGATTCTTCTGCTTGAGGCCGTGGAAGAATCTGGCAGAATGGATACGGAAAATATGGGACATTTGGGCCGATGTAAGAAACGCGTTTTCTTCTCATTGTGGTTGAGAGAGCAGAGAAGAGAATGACTTTGATGGAAAAAATCAACGGACAATATTCCGAATGTCAGGGGAATAGACAAATGAAGTCATAAATTCAAGCGACTGAACAAAATACAGGACCTGTCATGGAGACATAGAGTCAATCGGCATAGAAACAGGCCGTTCGGCCCAATTTATTAATACCGAGTACGATACCCCCTTCAAGATACCCGATTTGCCTGCACATGAACAGCATCCATGACCCTGTCCCACTGTACGAGTTCATTCAAGAGCTCTCCCAAATTTAAAAAAAAAATCAAATTCGTGGAAGCACGTAGAATTTACGTAGCGGGTATGTCGGAGCTCGGGGACGTCTGTCTTTGCGGCTCAACGCTAACGGCAGGTACTCGGGAAACGCGGTAAGCTCGGAAAGACTCGTGAAGATTTTTCAACATGTTGAAAAATATCCACGAGAGCCCCGATTACGTACGAGCGGCCATTACCGTAAATCTCCGAGTTCGAATCACTGCAAACTCGGGAGAACTATTGAATGAACTCGTACAGTGGGACAGGGCAACCCTTCCTTTCGACGTAGCTGAACAAATGCCTTACATTTGTTGTGCACCCTCGGAAACCTTCCTCTGGTAGTTCGGTCCATACACCCATCACATGATGAAATAAAGGTCGGCCGACAGGAATCAGTCTGAAGAAGGGTTTCGCCCCGAAACGTTGCCTATTTCTTTCGCTCCATAGATGCTGCTGCACCCGCTGAGTTTCTCCAGCATTTTTGTGAAGCAGCAGCAGACGGTGAGAGGGGCGGTGACCAGGTGATTCCTGTCGGTAACTGCGGCCTGAAGAAAGCTTTGTCCCCAGGAGCTACACCTTGAGCTGCAACACCAGCTGCGCCTCCTGATCGTGTGTTGGGTGAAGAATTGCTCGCAGGTGCGGAACAGTGGCATCAGCGCCCAGTTTTAA
The DNA here is from genome assembly GCF_010909765.2 of Amblyraja radiata. Classification (NCBI taxonomy): domain Eukaryota; kingdom Metazoa; phylum Chordata; class Chondrichthyes; order Rajiformes; family Rajidae; genus Amblyraja; species Amblyraja radiata. The sequence continues at coordinate 1,938,996 of NC_045984.1, forward strand.
GGTGAAAATACATAAAGCGCTGGAGTAACTAAACATAAGTTCATAAATCATTTGAGCAGGAATATGCCATTCGGCCCATCGAGTGTACACTATTCAATCTTTGCTGATCTATCTTTCCCTCTAAACCCCATTCTCCTGTCTCCTCCCTTTAACCCTTGACATCCATACTAATCAAGTATCTGACAATCTCTGCATATAAATACCCAAGGACTTGCCGTCTGTACCAATGAGTTGCACGGATTTACAACACTCTGATTAAATCTCCGCCTCATCTAATTTCAAGTGGCACCTCATTTTATTCAGAGGATCTGCCTGCTGGTCCTACACTCTCCTACTAGTGGAAATATCCTCTCCACGTTCACTATTCCCGGGCCTTTCAATATTCGGAACTAAGACTTGCATGGGTAAGCAGAATTAATCAGTCTGAAAAAGGATTCCGAAGTTACCTATCCACTGATGCTGCCTGACCCGCTGAGTTACTGCAGCACTTTATGACCTTTTGCGTATTAACCATCATCCCCAGTTCTTTGATTCAACTACATACAATGATAATCCCTTGTGCAGCTTAAGTGATCACCCCCTACCTCTTTCCGTGATTCTTTCTTGCACATCATCCTGGTGCACACCCATTTCACCACAACCACGGCGCCGGTTCCCCTCTCCCATTTCCACCTATATATCTCGCTTTAGCTGTACATCTCAACCCTATCCTTCCTCATCCGACACCCATTTATCTCATTTTCATATATGAGCTTCATCTGCCAATCAGCCGCCCCCCCCCCCCCCCCCTCTCTCCCATTGTATTCACCTATCACTTACCAGCCTTTTCCCCATTTTTTTTACAACTCCCTCGCCTCTACAACAATCGGTGTGAATAGGGGGTCCCACCGAAACTGTCGTGTCTCCATGCCCTCCAGAGATACTGCCTGGTCCGCTGAGTTACTCCAGCGTTCTCTATGTGTGTTGTTTTGGTAAACGAGCATCTGCACTTCCTTGCCACGAAGTGCTGGGCAGAGACAGCCTGTTTGGGCAAATGCCACTTTCTCCCAGGTTCCTGACTCCGCACCCATCGGCGGCCAGTAGTGATATCATGGTGACATTATCTTAAAAAACTTCGATATTTGAACTCAAAGCCTGGGTAGCGTAATGAACCCTAACCATTTATTACCCAAACAGGTGTATCTGTTTAATTTACATTGAGTTGAGAGATTATAGATTATAGATTATACTGGATACTGTCGCATCATATACAGAATTATGTTGTCTAAAAACAAGGTTTTCCGGTATTTTAGACTATTTCTGTTACACGAGAGCCTGTCCATCTTTACTTTCGCCTTTCATTGCTTCTCGTTAGCTTCAATTAGTTACACGAAAATTTGCTGGCAAAACTCAGCGGGTGAGGCAGCATCTATGAAGAGAAGGAGTTTCGACGTTTCAGGTCGAGACCTTCTCAAGACGTTCTTCTCTCCATAGATGCTGCCTCGCCCGCTGAAGTTTCGCCACCAATTTTGGTGTACCTTCGATTTTACCAGCATCTGCAGTTCTTTCTTACACAGCTTCAATTAGTTGTTTGTGTCTTTATATCTCACAAAAGCCAACCATCCTTCGTTTCTGCAAGCCTGATTTGAAGAGTTGCCTCGCAGTTACAATACAATACAATACGGTTTATTTGTCACATTACACATAAAGTGTAAGTGAAATGAATATGTCAGCAGCGGTACAATTATAAAGAACACACGCAAAAACACAATAAAAATTTAACATAAACATCCACCACAGCATTCATCACTGTGGTGGAAGGCACACAATTCGGCCAGTCCTCCTCCATTTTCCCCCGTGGTCGGGACCTCAACCCTCCGCAGCCGTTGCTGCGGGCGTCCAGATGGTAAAAGGACAAGGTACAAGTCCAGAGTCGTCTCTCCCCACCCGAGACCGCGGCTTTAAGTTGGTGTAGACCGCAGGCCGGCGGTCGAAGATTTAAAGTTTAAAGTGCCCGCCGCGCCGCTGCCAGAAGCACCGCAGATCGCAGGGCCGGCGGTCGAAGCCCCCCTCCACGGGTGATGGTAAGTCGCCACCGCGCCCGCGGTAGAAGTTGGTCGCGGGCCGGCAGTGATGGCTTCTTCTTCCCCCGGGTCCCCCACGAGGGATCCCGGGCTGTAGACGCCGCGCCAGCTGGAGCTGTGCAGACCGCGGCTTTAGGCTGCCGGCTGCCCCGGGCCAGCGAAACGGAGCGCTACCCTCCGGCGAGCCCAAGCGAGGGCTCGCCCGCTCCATGCCGAGAGTCCACGCTGCGCCCGCCGCTGAAGCCCCGGGCGCGTCTCCGGGAAACGCCGCGCCGATCCTTGCTGTTAGGCCACGGGGGAGGCGACCTGGAAAAAGTCGCCTCTCCATGGAGGAGGCGGCCGAAACGGTCCCCCCCCCCCCCCCCCCCCACACACACACACACACACACAAAACACACAAAGAAACATTAAAAACATACTTTAAAACATACTAAAAAAAGAAAAAAAGTTTAAAAAACTATCGCGTCACATTATCAGAGAGAGAGAGAGAGAGAGAGAGAGTCGTGCGGCTGCGGTGAGCATTATGTGGAGACATCAAATCGCGAGCTATTGGCGGCAATGAGGAAAAATAAATGAATACATTGTGCCGAAATGTTGCTTCACTGAGGGCCAAGTTTGACCCGCCAGCAAAAGGACAACCGCGTTTCGAGACAGTGCGAGTTTGTAAACAGGACCCGGCATTGTGAAGGCTATTAACGTGGAGGTTGAACAGAACAGAGCGGGAATTAACGTGTCTGATAATAATAAAGACGTGGCTGATAGATTCAATAAGAATTGTTCTGTAGAAGGAGTTGGAGAAAGGCAATAACAAAGAAATGTCAGTGGACATGATTAATAGTCGACAGAGTTTGTCAGCGGAGTAGGAAGGAACTGCAGATGCTGATTTAAACCGAAGATAGACACAACGAGCTGTAGTAACTCACCGACCCTCACCTATTCCTTTTCTCCAGAAATGCTGCAGCTTTTTGTTTTGCCTATCTTTTTGAGGTTGTGAGCGGTATGGATTATACTCATATATTGTACGGGAACAGGAGGATGACGGCAGAAGACATGTTTGAAGCCAACACGTTGATATTGGAAAGACTGAAGCGAAGGGATTGATGACACGAAAACATAAATTTACTGTTCTCGGAGAGGCGAAGGAGAAGCGCTCGCTACTGGCGAGTAAGGGAATTACAAGAAGGATAAAGCAGCCAGCGAAAGAATCGGGAGTGAATGGACGACTTACCGGGAACAGCAACGACACAAAGGAGAGGGTAGTACACAGGTTGTATGACAAAGAGTGCATACCAGATCCGATAATCTACTGTCAACCAATCATAATCCGCATAAACATATTCTAACGCCCAGAAGATATTCTTTGCCATGGTGCGCTCTTTCGACCCTCAAACAACGTTGATGTGGTTGGTTCCCTTTCAATGCGGGAACCACGGCTCCTCCAACGCAATGGGATAATTAGCTGCAAATTGTACCTTATTATAGAAGAATTAAATTCTCCAGTGGGAAAAGAACTAGGTCCCGTGGAAATTCACTTTAGTACACTCAGTGAACAAACAGCGTAAACACAGTCTCTATAAAGATTAAGTTGAATGTTTACCAGGACTGCGTGAAGCTGGCTTGTGGGCGCAGTGCTGAAATAATTGGCACCACCCCGGGACATTGGCGTGGCGATTGAAAACAGGATTTCAAATTTGTTGTGGCCATTTGGAAAATGAAAAACAATAATCTGGATCAGTACGGTATTACCTTGCTTGTAATGGTGTGGTGCCCGCTTCTGGTGAGATGCATTTTGAATAAAACTATTAGTCACCGACGATTTCAATACGGGGAAAGGCCAAGTATTTCAGCTCAATGCTCTCCGCCAAAACATTACCCATGTGTTTGACAAAGAAGTGCCAGAGTTGATGTTTTGGCAATGTTACATATCTTTGCAAATGCTCACATATTTTCTACTTTGCTTGCAAACGCGAACCATGAGTGGCCGTGATAACATGGGTTTCATGTTCGAATGACTTCCACTGAACGTTTGGTTCAATTATAACAATTACACTCCTGGTTTAGTCTTTTTGGTTTAAGATTCGTTTATTGTTGTTTAGTATACCGATTACAATAAAAAAAACATTCTAACCAATTAGATCAGACAATGTGGTAGGTAAATATAATCGTCAAACTCAAGTACCAAAGATAGAGCGAACGGGAAAATGCAGGGAGCAAAATGTAATTCTCAGCGTTGTAGCGCATGAATTCCGTAGACAAAGACTAATGGGCCTGTCCCACTTACATGCGATTGCATGCGTCTGGCGCGACAAAACCGGAAGCGGGGGTCGCGCTGAGGTCATTTTTACTCATATAAACGGGGGTTGCTGGCTGCTATTCCATCATCATCATCATGGAAGAGATGCAGACTGCATTGCTGCAACAGCAATAGAGACTTCTGTTAGCAGCAGCCCTCATGCTTACAGATCAGCTGGGCAGGAGTTCAACAAGGAAGGCTATCAAGAAACCGCGGAAGAGGTCTGTGTGGACCAGGTCTTTGTTCCGGATGAGACCCACTTTGGGCCAGTATGAGATCATGGTGACGGATCTGTAGCGGAAAGATGAGGCTGCCTTTAGAAACTTCACCAGGATCCCCCCCCTGACCTGTTTCAGGAGCTAAAGACACGATTCGGTCCTCTTCTGCAGAAAACGGGCACCTTCATGAGGAAGGCACTGGAAACAGGCCTGCGCCTAGCCATCACCCTCCGCTACCTTGCATCAGGGGATTCCTACAAGAGCCTCTCGTACATCTTCCGTGTGGCTCACAACACCATCAGCAAGGTCGTCCGAGAGACCTGTGACGCCATCAACAATGCATATGAAGAAATGAGATGGAACTTCCTGCACACATGTGGGGCAGTTGACGGGAAGCATGTGGCCATCCGATGTCCACCCAGGGGAGGTTCTACGTAGGTTAACTACAAGAAGTTCCATTTCATCATGCTGTCGTGTGGTCGATGCAAACTACAACTTCCTGTTTGTGGATGTGGGCACACCTGGCAGTGCCACAGATGGAGGGATCTGGAGAGAGACCCCCTTGAGCAAGCACTGGAAGAAAGAGCAGGCCTTCCAGATCCAGTACCTCTGCCGGGAGAAGACAACCCTGACATCCCCTACGCACTGGTTGGTGATGATGCCTTCGCACTCAGGCCATGGATGCTGAAGCCATACCCTCACAGCCAGATGTCAAGGGCGCAAAGGATCTTTAATTACAGGCTGTCCAGGGCTAGGAGGGTCGTGGAAAATGCTTTTGGTATCCTTGCTAGCAGATTCAGATTCCTGCTGACTACAATGGAGCAGGAGCCCGGGAATGTGCAGACCCTTGTCTACGCTGCATGTGTCCTCCACAACCTGATCCACACCAGAGATGCAGCAGCAGCCATGGTGAAGGGCGACACGATGGACAAAGAGACAGGAGACACCAGGTTCATGGAGAGCTGCAAGACAGGCTGCACCGATGGTGGCATTAGGCGCATTGCAAAGGAACACCAGCAACAAATGAGCAAAGGAGCAGAGGGACCATCTCTGTGCTTACTACAACTCTGAGCGAGCGAGGCAGTGTACCCTGGCAGAACAATATGTGGTGAGGATCAACAGCAAACATCCCACACCACAGAGGACCACCACTGCAGGAACTGATCTAATAAAAGGAGGATCTATGTATGTTAATGGAGGATTTTTTAATGGGAAATTAGTAATACTGTGATAATAATAATACCTCGCACATCGCACTTTCTTTGAAATGCCATAATTAAAAAAGTGGATAAATACCTTTGTCTGTTTTATATGACGTCTCATGACACACTTTGCAATTTATTGTCTCGGCAGTGGCCTTAGCCTGTTGCATGATCTCCAACAAAGAGAGTGCAATCCTGGTAAGTATTTTCTGGGAGGCGATGGAGAAACGTGGACATAGGGCGGAGAAAATTAGAAATTTGCTGATGGTTCACCCGAAAGAACTTACATCCGCCAACATCTCCCGCTGAAGTTGTTGAACAGGCACATCGCAATCTACCGCCGTTGTGCAGGCCGGCTTCCGCTTGGCATGCACCTGTTTGTCCGCAGTGCCGGACCCAGAGGGTCCCTCTGGGGGTCTCTCTGGGGGATCCGTCTCGCCCTCACTCGAGTTGGTGCACGATGATATCCCCATGGTAAGCTGGAAGAAAGTAAATGTGTATCAGAAATGTGAAAGACCATCAGGTCGTAGCAAGCAAGGTGACCACCAAGTTATCATTGTCACATATCATTTGACTACCTCACTTTCCAACAAATTATAATTGTTACATAATTTTCTTAACTATTCACCTTCTTGCCGCTCTCCTTCCTCTGCACTCGGACTATGTGGTTCCGCACGAACCCCCCATTTCTCCACTATCCACTGCTCTCTGTCAGTCAGTGGTTTACTGGCGGAGCCAGACTTGCCAAGACTGTGAGACAGCCTACTGAACCGTGTCCTCTGACTCTTGAGCCATTGAGCCAGTTGGTCATCTGTGAAAATATAGAATAAATGAAGATCAGTGTTGAGCAAATTGAGCAAATTGTAATCTTAATTGTAACTGCAATTACAACCACAGAAATGTAGACAAACTACAAAGTATGTACTTACAAGAGCAGCCAGGGAACTTCTTTGCCTTGTCTTCAAGCATCGCATTGCTGAGATCCGTGCTCCTGAAATAACGATGGCCCTTATCGTACAGTTCTTGGTGGGCCTGATACCCACCTTTCTTTTGGGTGGGCGGCGCGACTCACGTCGCAGCGGCTTCTGCAGTCCGTCTGTCTTTTTTTTAATTTTTTGTCTCGTTTGAGTGTAGTTTATAGTGTTTTTTTTTAACTGGGTATGTGTGGGGGGGGGGGGGGGGGCGGGGGGCGGGGAAAATTTTAAAATATTTTCCCTGTATGGAGGACCCGACCTTTTCCCTGCCCGGCCTCCGGAACGACCTGGGGCTCCAGTCGCGGAGCCTGCGGACTTACTTGCCACCGCAGAGCTGGCCGAGTTCGGAACGGGAGGAGCTGTGGTGACCCGCTGTTGCGGCCCGACCGCGGTGATTCGGAGCCTCCAGCTGCAGGTCTGGTGGACGGTAACACCGGGAGCCCGCGGGTCCCTGGTGGGGGACCCCTTTTCGGGCTTCCGCAATGGCGACTTCTCCTGCCCAAGTTGCGGGGTTGAGGATGACCCGGAGCCTGGCCATGCATCGCCCGGCGTGGCTTTAATGGCCGCGGGACCTATTTACCATCGCCCCCGGGGGCTTTGACTCTGACATCGGTGGGAGAATGGGAGTGCAGGGGAGAGATAAGACTTTGCCTTCCACCACAGTGATGAGGAGATTCACTGTGATGGATGTTTGTGCAAAATGTTGTGTCTTGGTTCTTCTACTTGTGTGTATGACTGCAGAAACCAAATTTCATTTGAACCTCAATGAGGTTCAAATGACAACAAATAAATTGTATCATTGTATCATTGTATCATTCTACCAGGTCTCCCTCTTGTTCCCTGGTAAAATTATAAGGCCTCGTGACCACCCTCTTCATCTTCTTCGCCAGTGCAGCTGAGGCATCCTGAGCCAAATCCGAGTCCCATTCTGCAGCAGCAGCTGAGGCAGGAGCTGAAGAAGGAACTGAAGCAGGAGATGGGGCAGGAACTGGGGTGGGAACTGGGGTAGGAACTGGTGAAGGTGTTGAGGCAGAAGATAGGGCAGAAGATAAGGCAGGAGATGGGGTAGGAACTGGGGTAGGAACTGGTGAGGGTGTTGAGGCAGAAGATAAGGCAGGAGATGGGACAGGTACTGAAGCAGGAGCAGGGTCAGGAACAGCAGCATGGCCAGAAGCAGTGGCTGGACCTCTATACGCAATAGGGTAGAGGGAAATCGGACCGTACCCTAGCTTCTGGAAGTTCAGCAGCCCGATAACTGAGGGTAAAAGGTTGTCCCCAAGTCTGGTGGTGCGCACTTTCAAGGTTATGTCCCTTCTGATGGACAGCAACATGGAGAAGAAGGAACGACATGAATGGGACAAGTCTTGATTATGTTAGCTTCTTTTCAGATGCAGCGTGAAGTGTAGAATGGAAGACAATCAGTAAATTGGGGAAAATCATCATGTCAGGAGAATCCAAGCATTGAGCCGTTGAGCATCATGTCAGTGTTATTGGAGATCATACTTCGGGATTGGATTTACTCCTATTTGGAGGAGAATGGATAAATTAGAGACAATCAGCATAGCTCTGTACATGGCAGGTCGTTTTATTAATTTGGTGACTTGGTGACAAAGATGTAGGTAGCAGTGGATGTTTTCTATGTGGAGTTTAGTAAATTATTTGATAAAGTTCTCTTTGGTCGCCTGATCAAAGAAGATTAAGATGCATGGGATTAACATAGTGTGATGTGAACAAACGACTTGGAGATAAATGTAAATTGATTGATTGCAGATATCACGAAGACTGTTGCTGTTGTGGACTATGAGAAAGGCTCAAAAGTATACAGTGGAATATAGATCAGTTACAAAATTGGGTGGATAAATGGCAGATGGAGTTTAATCTGAGCAAGTATGATGTGATGCACATTGGGCGGCTGAATGTAAGGGAAAACTGTACAATTAATGGCATGACCCCCAACAGCATTGATTTACATAGGTAGGTTGGGGTTCAGAAAGAAACTCTCTGAAAGTGGCGACACACGTAGATAGGGTAATGAGAAGGCATATGATATACTTTCTATCGGTTGAGGCATTGAGTATAAGAGTCAAGAAGTCATGATGCAGCTTTTAGGACTTTCTTTCATCTGCATTTAGATTATTGCATGCATTTCTGGTCACCCGATTGCAGGACTGAAGTGAAGGCTTTGGGAAGTATGCAGCGAAAGTTTATGTGAGTGGTGGTGGGATCATGTTGAAGATGGCAGAAATGTCTGAGAATAATGTGTTGGATATGGAGGCAAGTGAGGTGTAGTTAAGACCCAGGGGAACTATCCTTGTTCCATCTGGGGGGTGCAAGAGGGAGTGCTGAATAATGCAGTCCGCGGGGAAGTCGGCTGCCGAAGACCGCAGCATTCCCAGTAGCGGGCGACTGTGTTTCCCGACATTTAGCGCCGGCAGCAGAACGGCAGGAGACTTGTTGCAGGAGGAGCTCCGTTGGTGGTCCTGCAGTACGGGAAAATCCACCCGCAAGTCAAACAAACCCATTGACTCAGATGAGTCCGGGGAGGAAAAGGGATACCCTCCCTCAACGGAGAGCGTCTGAGGTCGACTCTCCCACATAGGAGTAACCTTTTGGAGAAGTTGCTCCAACAATGACCTGCTCTAAAGGAGAGAGCTGTGTCAGCCCGGGCCTACCATCGAGAAGGAGGAGCCATCTTGGTGAACGGCTGCTAGCCAGCAGCCGTCCGTTTTAAATCCGTTTTTTTAATAGTTTTTAGTGAGTCCTGTTTTTTGTTTGTAGGGGATATGGTCTTTTTAATGTGGGGGGTAGGTGTCAACTTAATTTCTAGGTCCCTACCTGGTCGGTGTGGCAGCCTTTTCTCCGGGCTGCCCGTCGACACGTCCTCGTGGCCTACCTGCGGGCTTGGAGCGCCGTTTCCTGGCGGGAACCGCCCAGCACCTCGGCCTCGGTGGCGGCACAGCACTGGAGCGCTGGAGCGGAGCGGAGCGGGCGATGCCTTGCCTGGGTTGCCGCGCTGGAGCGACGCGCTGGAGCTCTGGCGAGCTGGACCGCCGAGAGCAACAACTCCGGGCTGTGGAGAGGCGGCGCCGACTTTAACATCGGGAGCCTGGGAGCTCCAAACCGGCGCGGCCTTGTCGGCTTCGGCAGCCGCGGGCTCCAACCAAGAAGCGGCCGTCCCAGGTGGCCCAGCCGCCGAAAGGACTCTCCCGACGCCGGGGCAAGACCACCCGGTGAGAACGGCCAGGGACATCGGGCCTCCGTAGAGGCAATTGCGGTGGCCTCAATAGGCCTGACTTTGGGGTGAACATGGGGTGGGGACTGGACATTGTGCCTTACTCCACAGTGCTATCCACTGTGGGGGGATGATTTTTTTTTTTTTTTGTCTATTTGTAGTCTTGTAGGTCTGTGTCCAAGATGGATGCCGTGAAGAGAGAGTGGACGCTGGCACGAATTGGTTGCCGCTGCTCCCTCTTCACACTGTGTTTTTGATTTTCTGTTTTTGGATTGAATCCTGTTTTTAATTTGTGTCTCTGTGATGTCCTTATTGTTATATTCCGATTATATGTTTACTATGTAAGGTGTCCTTGAGATTTTGTATGAAAGGCGCCCATTAAATATAAAATTTATTATTATTATTACTGCAGGCAGTACCGGGAGCCTCGCACAATGGGGCAGCCCAATGTCTTCCCCATTGGAGGGGGAAGTACATATGGAAGAAACCACTCTGAATCAGAGTACAAAAGCAGGGAGGGGAAACCTTCCCAGGGACAAGCAGAAGAAAGGAAGTAAGTAAGTAACTTTTACTTATATAGCACTGTTTAAGTTAACTTGCATTGACACCAAAATGCTTTACATAAAATAAATAATAAGCACAAAAGAAAAGAAATACTTCTGTAATCATCCAGGTTCCACTGGTGCTTCCCTGGATAGAGATCTAGCAAATGTCTCCTGCCCTGAGGAGAGGAGCATTCACGGTCAGTTTCAGTCTGACCCAAAGCAAGAATCTCATTTAGGCCCGCTGGAGGGGCCATGTCAGCGCAAGTATCCTCAGGGGCCTGCGGCAGCACCTGTTATCAGGGCTGCCTACAAATCTCACTCTCAGTGGAGGGGAGTGTGAGTGATCAGTAGGTAACTGATCTCGAATTAAAGTATGAACATACTGAAGCACATGCATATGGCCTCAAGAGACAGCAGTTGGCAGAATATCCGCACAAATGCCGGCAAGGGAACAGCGCTATCAGGGTGACTTTGGAGAAACCAGCCGCCGAATCCTCTCTTCAGGTAAGACCAGAAGAAGGAAGCAAAAGCTGTCGGACCAATCAAGGTACCAATGACAAGCAAAACTTCATCAGTAGGCGACAACACACCCCACACCTCCATAGGGGGTAAGCAGTTCACTGAAGCCGGTGGTAGCTTGAAAGCCGGGCACGGAAATATGATCAGAGTCGTCTTTCAAGGCAGACTCAGAATTATGGCCAGAATTATCCTACAAGGCAGGCTCAGTATGATAAGTTTTTCAGACCAAGACCCAAGCAGAGGTCAGGAGAAACATGGAATCCACACTCCCTACCAGTCCTACTCCCAATCAAGGAGAGAAAGGGAACCCGCATCAGGGGCCTTTGGGCTTACCACAAGACCACCGGTAGCCATGGAGGTAGGTGGGTCTGCGTTTACTGAAACAAGGGATTGTGGACCAGTTACATGTTGGTAATTTTACTCTTCTGTTTTTGTTCAAAATGACAATAACATGAATTTCAGATCTGGTTTTAAAAAACAGATAACAACATGTGATTATTTTTTACTGCACAACATACATAGGTTCCAAGCAGACTTGGAACTCGGACCGGAATTGTCTTCAAGGCAGGCCCAGTAATTTGGGCAGGATTGCCTTCCAGGACAGGTGACAGATGGAGGATGTCACTTCATCCAGGTTTAACTCATTTGTGCAGTACAGACTTTCAGAAACAGCAATCTTTTGTTACGTGCTAACTACTGTTTTATAGGAGCTTCCTATAAAATGGTCACATGGCATGCATCGACCTCAAAGATGCATACTATTCAGTGTCTATTCACTAAGAACAGGAGATATTTGCAGTTTAACTGGATGGCATGGATCTGCCAAATGGGTTGACATCAGCTCCTAGACTATTGACTAAACTACGGAAACCAATTCTGGGACTACAAAGGTCTCAAAACCACATAGTAATGGCATATTTGGAGGACATTTTCATTTTTGGAGTCACCAAGAATTGGCAGAAGCATCAGTCAAAGCAAACCAAAACCCTGCTTGAAAGAATTGGTTACCTCATCCATCCAGTTAAATCAAAATTGACACCTACAAGGGTAATTGATTACCTAGAATTTACTATCAAAAACAGTAAATATGTTGGTGACTTTGCCTAGGGGCAAACGACAATATTAATTAAGCCTGCTATGACCTGATAGTCAAATACTAGCCATCTATCAGGCAAACAGCGAGTGTAATTGACAAATAGTAGCTGCATTCCCAGCAGTACGTCACGGGCCTTTGCATTACCAGAATTTACAGCAAGCAAAGGAACGAACACTCAGATTACATGCAGGCTGAATTGGCAAACTATGGATTGCCAGCAGAGGCCATTGTTGAATAACTATGGTGGATAACGAATGGGAGATAGCTCAAGGGAAATTTTGCTCGAAAGCCATCGGGAAGTTCTTCAGACCTATGCAAGCGGTTAAGGATGGGGAGCCACCAACACAGTCTAGAGCTGTGGGGGCAGATGGAATGAGCAGGAGTCTGTAATTCCCCAACACATGGAATCAATTACCCAGAATTGTTGGGGGCACAATATGGACTCAAGGTGCTATGTAGCGATATGCAACCAGTGCTTGTTCAAATTCAGATTGATAACACCACTGCTGTGGCATATATCCATTAACAAGGGTGGTGTAAAATCTGTATCTTGCGACAGATTGTCGAACCTCATTTGGCACTGGTGTATCGAGAGGAATATTTGGGTAATCTATGAGGTAGATATAACACGGTGACAGATGCTGGATCACGAATGTTTAATAACAACACAGAATGGATGTTGAATCAGACAGTATTTAACACAATAACTACACGATTTGGCATACCAGATGTTGATCCGTTTGCATCTAGACTAAACCATTAGTTACCCAGATATGTGGCCTGCGAGCTGGATCCAGGAGCAAAGGCAGTGGATGCTTTCTCCCTCAATTGGGGAGGAATGTTTATGTATGCTTTCCGCCAATTTGTCTCACAAACCGATGCTTGACAAAAATCAAGCAAGACTAAGCCATAGTGCCAGATTGGCCTACTCAAGCCTGGTCCCCAAAAATTTTGGGAATTATAGTCCAGCCAGTTATGACTGTACCCAAGAGCAGGGACCTCTTAGTGAACCCAGTTACAGAGAGCAATCATCCACTACATGAACGTATTAACTTGTTGGTCTTCAGATTCTGAGGAGGCCATTTCAAGGCATAGGACTGTCCGAACAAATACAACACAGTTCGGATAACGGATGTCTTGGAGTTCCTACCAACTCTGTACTATAACTATAAACAAAGTTATAGTGCAATCTATAGTGCCAGAGGCGCACTCTCCTCCTATCTGATGCCGGAAGCAGGGCACGGTTCGATAGGAATGCACCCCTTTACAACAAAGTTCATGAAGGGAATTTACAATTTAAGACCTCCAAGGCCAAGGTACACGGACACATGGGATGTGAGCGTGGCACTAACCCTACTTTGACAGTGGGGACCGCCTATAACTAACTCTCAAGGTGGTATACTGACAAAGAGTCCAGACACGGCAAAAGCTACGGTTGGACTACATGACCACCAATACGAACAACATAACATTCCTAATCAGGAACCTGATAAAACAGAGCAGGCCAGGAATGCCAGGGATGGAGATCCAGTTCTTGGCATATCCAGAGGACCAACGGTTGTGTGGGTGGTAACATACTAACACCACTATCTGAGAGTTACGGAGAACCTCAGAGGCTCAGAACAATCGGTCCCCATCAGCCATAAAAAAACACACCAAAAGGTGTCAACTCAAACCATCTCCAGATGGTCAAAAGAGGTAATGGCGGTAGCAGGAGTAAACATTTATATGGTTAAATCTCACTCCACCAGGTCTGCATCTACATCGGCAGCAAGAGCTATGGACATGCCCCTTGACGACATCCAAGTGGCTGCAGGATGGACGAATGAAATAACGGTCCACCGGTTTTATAACAAACCCATAACCGGACTGGGGGTGTTTGCACGTACCATTTTAAGTTCTGTCCCTTAGTTTCCCCCCAAGGTTGGGAGGGGTAACTATTTTTTTAAAACTTTTCTTTCATTTAAAGCATCAGTCTCTTTACTTAACTACATAATGTCTGAATGCCTTAATGAGTACACGCATCCATGGTCAATCCATTCAGTGTGTGACGCCTGGATTCGTAACCGGCGTAAAATCACAGAGCTTTGAAATCTTCACATAGTTACTCACGTGACTCTGAAGTAAAATAGTAAGATTAAACGAGAACTTACCAGTTTGAAGTTTGATCTTGATTTTATGAGGAGTTACGATGAGCGATTACGTGCCCACCCTCATACTATCAAGGTCATATGGAAGTTCTAGTTTCTTCACAATCTTACTATTCTCAGGTCTTCTTTTTATCTGTGATTTAACTCCGCTGCTTTGAAGATTGACACGCACGCAGATGGATGGCCCTTCTTCACGTAATCGCTCATCGTAACTCCTCATAAAATCAAGATCAAACTTCAAACTGGTAAGTTTTCGTTTAATCTTACTATTATACACAAAAGGAAGCAAGGTGCTGGAGTAACTCAGCAGGCCGGGCAGTATCGTTGGAGAACATGGATAGGTCACGTTTCGGGTCAACACTCAACCCAGGCGAGAGGGTATTTTATTCACAGCGGGGGAGCAGTGAGAGAGAGTCTCACAGATATTTTTTTAAGGGGAATGGAGGGAACATTTTCCTTTCTTGATATACAGAATCTAGTTGACATCTGGAACTCGCTATCAAAGTTGTTGTTAGGGTTAGATACATTTCACTGTCGGTAAGATACATTCAGACACGCAATTACATTGACAAGACACATAAGGTGTGTGATATCGACGTATGATTGTGACCGCATATATATATTAATGTAGCTAAGCAAAAAAATAAAATAAATCGGTATGTTGAACCGAAAGGCCTGTTTTGTGCCGAATAAGTTTATGACTCTTTAACAGGATTGACATGATAAGGAACACAAGACACCCAACGTGGTCCCAGTCACCATTCTGTCCTTGGTAATTACAGATGTTACAATTTATTTTAATTTCAACAAAATTAGGGTTTGTGGGGAATTGGTACAGAATGGGATTGAGGCCGGTGTGCAGCTTGGCCTTGTACTGTTTGTTCCAAACCCTCAGGGCTCGGTGGCCAATGACGGTTCCTACTTTCTTTTGGATCCGGTTCGGAACTTCAGAAAGCCGCATTCAGGATTTCCCTTGGCTCCCGGTGGATTCTTTAGGTTCTAGGCTTCAGAGATACAGCACAGAAACAAGCCCTTCGGCTCACCTTCGACCAGCACTCCCGTACACTTGTTCTGATCCTACACACTGGGGACAATTTATCGACAAACCTCTTTCAAAGAGTCTTTGTCTTTGGAGTGTGGGAGGAAATCGGAACACGCGGAGGAAACCCACGCGGTCCCAGGAAGAAGGTACGAACTCCGTACAGACACCACTTGTAGTTAGGATCGAATCCGGGTCTCTGGCGCTGTAAGGCAGCAACTCTCCGCTGCGCCACTGGGCCGACCAGAGGGAACATCGGGAATGAGGCATGGGTGGGAGATTCAGGATAGAAAACAACTCCAACAGTCACTGGCTGACCTCAGCCTTGCCGTTTTACAGAATACACCCCTGATGCCGATGCTGGCGCACACGGTCCATGTGAAACCGCTGTTTCTTTGGCCTTTCTCAAACCTCTAGAGTACTATACCTGCCGTCTGCCTCCCGTTGTACGTTCTCGATGCTCCTCTCTGTCATCCTCAGTCATCCTCACTACCCCCCTCTCCTTATCTGACTATCCTAACATCCTTCCTCTCATTCACACGACCCGCAGTGGTGCAGCTGGTAGAGCTGCTGCATCATGGCATCAGAGAGCCAGGTTCGATACTGACCTTGGGTGCTTTGTGTTGACTTTGCATGTTCTCCCCATGACCGCGTGGGTTTCTTACAGGTGCTTCCATCCCGCCTCCCCATCCACACCCGAAAGATGTGCTGATTTGTAGGTAGTGCATGAGTAAGTTGGATACCGAATGGTCTGTAATTTTCCGCTAATGTGCAGGTAGTGCATGAGTAAGTGGGATAATGAATGGTGATCGATGCTCCATGTGGACTCGATGGCCGAAAGGCCTGTTTCAAGCCTGTACCTCTCAACATAAACTAAACAATTATTCTCTCTGGATTTTTTAAATTTCAGCCTAGTCTACTCATTTCTTTTCCACTGTTTTCACAACAGATTCCTGTCTTCATGCCGCTATTCCCCACCAAGATCTCAAACACAGTGGAGCCGCTGGAGATCTGCTGCCTCATAGCGCCAGAGGCCTGGGTTTGATTCTAACCTCAGGTGCTGTCTGTGTGGAGTTTGCACGGTCTCCCTGTGAAAACGTGGGTTCATCCGGGTCACCGGACCCACACCGCCATTCAATATGATCATGGCTGATCATCAAAAATCAGTAGCCCGTTCCTGCCTTCTCCCCATATCCCTTGATTCCGTTAGCCCTAAGAGCTATATCTAACTCTTTCTTGAAAACATCCAATAAATTGGCCTCCCCTGCCTTCTATGGCAGAGAATACCACAGATTCACAACTCTCTGGTTGACAACGTTTTCCCTCATCTAAGTCCTAAATGGCCTACCCCTTATACGTTACCTGTGACCCTTGGTTGTGGACTCCCCCAACATCGAGAACATTTTTCCTGCATCTAGACTGTCCAATCCCTGAATAATTTTATATGTTTCTATACGAACCCCTCTCATCCTTCTAAATTCAAGTGGATATAAGCATCGTCGATCCATTGTTTCATCATATATCAGTCCCGCCATCCCGGGAATTAACCTGGTGAACCTATGCTGCACTCCCTCAATAGCAAGAATATCCTTCCTCAAATTAGGAGACCAAAGCTGCACACAATATTCCAGGCGTTGTCTCACCGGGGCCCTAGTCCTTAGTGTGTCGGATGCGAAAGTGAGTTAACAGGATGAGAGTACAGGTGGCCAGCATGGACTTGGTGACAAAGGGCCCTGAACCCACACTGTATCTCAAAACTACACTAAACTAAATTAAACTAAACTAAACTAAACCAATCATATATGCTCCTTTATCGGGATGCTGGCTCAAATATAAAACATAAAAGCTGGGTGCACTCTGCAGATCTGGTAGCATCTTGACTGGAATTTAGAAGGGTGAAACAGAAACAATGTTGACATTTCAGGACATCCGTAGAAACCACTGCTACACTTTTGCCTTGATTTGCGAGCAAGTTCCCAGTGCAAATCAAATTTGTTAGCAGGAGTTTACAACTCCAATGTTCTACCCTGTATAAAACGGCATGACTTGGAAAACACTGTATATATTCAACATTAGATCTTAGACAAATAATGTTTGTGCAAGAAAATGGGAAGGGCTGGGCAGGGTCTGTTTATACAGGGTAGAACATTGGAGTTACAAATGATCGTAAACAAATTTAAATATGATGTAGATCTACAGCGTTAAGATCTTAAATGCATACTTTATATCTGACCAAGTGGAAGGACATGGAGGACAGTGCGGAGATTCCTAATATGCAACCTTTAGGGTATGGTTTTTATTGTCACGGTATCAAAACAGATTAGACACAAAAAGCTGGAGTAACTCAGCGGTACAGGCAGCATCCCTGAAGAGAGGCAATGGGGAAGATACAGAGTACAGAATATAGTTTTCAGCATTATGCCGCATCACTTCCATAGACAACGTCCACAATGGGGTAGAGGCAAATCAGATTGTACTCTAACTTATGGGAGGATCATTCAGAAGTCTGATACCGAAGGGAAATAAGCTGTTCCTGAATCTGATGGGGGGAAGGTCTGGTCTGCGTGACGGACTGAGCTACGTCTACAACTCACAGCAACTTCTTGCGGTCATGGGCAGAAGAATTGCCCCGAAACCAAGCTGTGATGCAATCCAACCTGTGTTTGTTTTCAATGGTGAATATAGAAGTTTGTAAGAGTCACTGGAAACATGACAAATTACCCAGTCTGCTCAGGAAGTAGAGGCCTTCTTTGCTGTCGCATCTATTTGATTGGTTCACGAGAGATTGTTGGTAATATTATCGCCAAAAAAATGAAGCTCTCAGACATATCCATATCCACAGTTTTGATGTGTTTAAGAAGGAACTGCAGATGCTGGAAAATGGAAGGTAGACAAAATTGCTGGAGAAACTCAGCAGGTGCAGCAGCGAAGGAGCGAAGGAAATAGGCAACGTTTCGGGCCGAAACCCTTCTTCAGAAACATTGCCTATTTCCTTCGCTCCATAGATGCTGCTGCACCCGCTGAGTTTCTCCAGCACTTTTGTCTACCTCCAAACTATTGATGCTGGTGGAGGCTGGGGCGGCTGGAGTGCAGGTCAGTGCCGGCGGTGGCGGCAGCAGCTAAAGGTGCGGCAGCAGAGTGGCCAGAGTTAGGGTAGTGGCGATGGCAGCTGCAGCGGTGGCGGTTGCAGTGGTGGTGATGGCAGGCACGGCATCGGAGCAGCGAGGCTGGGGAGGGTGGGGGGGTGCAGCTGAGGTGGTGGCAATGGCTGGTGCAGTTGGCAGTGGGGGAGATGGCGCCAGTAGGGGGCGGCACGGGCAGCCGTCGGTAGATAGGTCCGCTATAACCAAAATCAATATGAAGACGTCCGTTGAAACGAAGGTTTCCTACAGCACGAAAACTAAAATAATCTTACTCCGTAGTAATAGTGACTCAGGAGCGGCTCCGGAAGCCAGACCATGTGGAACCCCCACCCGTTGACACACCTATCGCCCAATCCCAGAAGCGGGACCCCTCTGGTCCAACCGGGGACACGGGATCGAGTTTGAATCTGAGTTTGAATTTAGTTTATTGTCACGTGTACCGAGGTATATTTTGTTGCTTGCTATCCAGTTTGCGGAAAGACAATACATGATTACAATCAAGCCATGTGCAGGACAGAACTGCAGGTGCTGGTTTCAATTGAAGATAAACACAAATAGCTGGAGTAACTCAGTGGGACAGGCAGCATCTCTAGAGAGAAGGAATGGGTGGCGTTTCAGATCGAGACCCTTCTTCAGACTGAGTTATTACAATTGAGCCATTTACCGCATACAGATAATGGGAATAAAGTGAATAATGGTTAGTGCAAGTTAATGCCTGTAAAATCACATTATAAAAGATGGTCCAAGGGTCTCAAATGACGTAGATAACTCAGGAGTGGGAGGATGGTTCAGTTGCTTGATAACAGCTGAGAGGAAGCTATTCCTCAATCTGTCCTCTGGTCACCGATTCCCGGAGCATCCCATTCACTCTCCGTCTGGAGACTCGCCGATCTCTGCCCCGGAGACAGAAGGCAGTGGTTGGGATCAGATAATCAGGTTCGATCCTGACTATGGATGCTGTCTGTATGGAGTTTGTATGTTTTTCCTGTGACCGCACGGGTTTTCGTCGGGTACTCCGATTTCCGGTACAAAGATGTACAGTTTGTATCTTAATTGGCCACCAAAAATGTTGTAACTGGTCGCTAGTGTGGAGGATAGTGTTCGAGTACGGGTCTGTTCGGGTCAGAGTTCTAGAGCCCGGGCCGCAGGAGGCAAAATTGACCAACCGGTCATTCGTGGAAGTCACAATGGTGTTGAAATAGGCCACCTCACCTGGCCCATGTGCCATGTTTTTGGTGGGACTTCTGGGGGGGATTCAAAGGGCACTGTCTAAAAGGATGTGCCGGGCGACCAGTTGCTGGAAAATCAGTGGTGGTGGAGCAGTCGTAGATTCATAATTATCACTAACTGGACTGGACTTGCTGTTGTTTCTTTCTATTATACATGAATCAGGCTGGAATCATGAACGCTCCAATGACACCGCATTTAATCATCAGACAAATTAATAGAAATAAAACACAAAACCACTGACTAGATACAGATGTAAATGATGGTGCAAATACGACAACCTATACAAATGGAGCTACTCTAATGAGGCGCAGTGCGACGGCGAAATGTCATTTAGAGAATTGTCTCGACCCAAAACGTCACATTCCTTCTCTTCAGAGATGCTGCCTGTCCCGCTGAGTGACTGCAGCGTCGTGTGTCTATCTTCGGTTTAAACAAGCATCTGCAGTTCCTTCCTACACTTTTAGGATTCCACGTTTGGTTCTCTGCAGATCAAGAGGGAGAAACACAAATCCAGTTTATTATGTCTCATAGTAGGTCTGGAGAACGGTAACTCATGGAGATCAGCTTTGTAACATTTGGTTATATGGATGTCCAAGGTATTCACCACTAACCGCAGCTAACAAGACCCCGACCCTCTGCGATGAGAATATTAAGGTAGTGGATGGTTATTTATGTGTAATGACATGAACAGAAGAAAAAGTAACCCTTGTTCCCCATTACCTCCATGTTCAGGTGATGCTTAGACGCGCAGGGTTGGGATTCAGAATGGTGCTCTATTCCTACACAATAATTAATGCAATGTTTGCCATGGGAGCAGTTATTGGGAAAATATATAAAAGAGGACGAGTAGAGATAGTGGGAGTAGGATATGCAGTAGGGATATCCTCAGTTGATATGATATATATTGCAGAACTGTTCAATTAGAACAGCTGAGAGAGAGGCAGCAATGGGATCTAAATCCCAACCCGAAAAGACGTTTGTCCATTCCCTCCCTGGATGCTGCCCGTCCCGCAGTTCTTCCAGCTGTTTTTGTTTGTTGAAGAATGCAGCATCTGCAGTTTTTATTGTAGGTAAACGTCAACGCAAAAACAGCCGCGTGGCCCGTTCAAGTAGAGGACATGAGGAGTCAATATCAGGTGAACCGTGCCATTATAGTCAAAGTGCAGAAACGGATATCTGCAAATGTTTCCCAGCAATAGACAATAGACAATGGGTGCATGAGTAGGCCATTCGGTCCTTTGAGCCAGGACCACCATTCAATGTGATCATGGCAGTTTGCCATTAATGCCATGTGCATTTTCATGCCTTTTTTGATGATTTCACCAAGATAATGCCTTTTTCATGATCGAGTGCCTAAATCAGCATTTTTTTGCCGTTTTGCTAAAAGGGTGTGCTATTTTCTCTTGTTGTACCGTGATTACAATGACTTTTTCTATGTTAATACATTTATCTAATGTTATTATTAACATATTAACAGTATAACTTACAAGAAAACTTCCACGACCGGGGCGAAACAGTGGACTCCACCGTCGGTCATGCATTTGTTTGTGCCGCTTCCCGCTGGTTCATTCTTCTCCAAGATCTGTACAAAATGGACGGATTGCATCTTAACAGGTGTGGGACCAGCATTCTGGCAGGCAGGTTTGCCAATGCTACACGGGTGGTTTTAAACTGAATAAGGGGGGGGGGGGTGTCAAATGGGATAGTCGATGATGGAGTTAAAGGGAAAGGGTTTCTTAAATGTGTGAGCGGAGAGACAGAGGGGTGTAAAATGAGGGTAGAAGCAATAGGTAGCAAGGTGAAAAGTAAAAGTGGCAGGCAAAAAAAAACCCAGGGCAAAAATCAAAAAAGGCCACTTTTTAACATAATTGTATAAGGGGTAAGAGTGTTGTAAAAACAAGCCTGAAGGCTTTGTGTCTCAATGCAAGGAGCATTCGTAATAAGGTGGATGAGTTGAATGTGCAGATAGCTATTAATGACTATGATATAGTGGGGATCACGGAGACATGGCTCCAGGGTGACCAAGGCTGGGAACATCGGGCGCCGTGGAGGCGACTGTGGAGGCCTCAATAGGCCCGACTATGGGTGGACAAGAGGATGGGGACTGAACTTTGTGCCTTCCCCCACAGTGGGAATCACTGTGGGGGGATGTTTTGGTGTTGAATTTCTTTATGAATACTGTGTTGTATTTTTATTAGTGTGCTGCAAGGACATCAGAATTTCCCCTGAATAAGGGGATTAATAAAGTAATCAATCAATCAATCGAACATCCAGGGATATTCAATATTCAGGAGGGATAGACAGAAAGGAAAAGGAGGTGGGGTAGCATTTCTGGTTAGAGAGGTGATTAACGCAATAGAAAGGAAGGACATTAGCTTGGAGGATGTGGAATCAATATGGTAGAGCTGCGAAACACTAAGGGGCAGAAACACTATTGGGAGTTGTGTACAGGCCACCTAACAGTAGTAGTGGAGTTGGCGATGGCATCAAACAGGAAATTAGAAATGCGTGCAACAAAAGTAAAACAGTTATAATGGGTGACTTCAATCTACATATAGATTGGGTGAATCAAATTGGCAGGGGTGCTGAGGAAGAGGATTTATTGGAATGTATGCGGGATAGTTTTCTAAACCAACATGTAGAGGAACAACGAGAGAGCAGGCTATTCTAGACTGGGTATTGAGTAATGAGGAAGGGTTAGTTAGCAGTCTTGTTGTGCGTGGCTCCTTGGGCAAGAGTGACCATAATATGGTTGAGTTCTTCATTAGGATGGAGAGTGACATAATTAATTCAGAAACAAGGGTTCTGAATTTAAACAAATGTAGCTTTGAGGGTATGAGACGTGAATTGGCCAAGATAGACTGGCAATTAATTCTTAAAGGGTTGACGGTGGATATGCAATGGAAGGCATTTAAAGGCTGCATGGATGATCTACAACAATTGTTCATCCCAGTTTGGCAAAAGAATAAATCAGGGAAGGTAGTGCATCCGTGGATAACAAGGGAAATCAGGGATGGTATCAAAACAAAAGATGAAGCATACAAATTAGCCAGAAAAAGCAGCCGACCAGAGGACTGGGAGAAATTCAGAGTCCAGCAGAGGAGGACAAAGGGCTTAATTAGGAAAGGGAAAAAATATTATGAAAACAAACTGGCAGGGAACATAAAAACTGACTGCAAACATTTTTATGGATACATATGTGAAGAGAAGAAGATTAGTTAAAACAAATGTAGGTCCAATGCAGTCAGGTGAAATGGTCATGGGAATAAGGACATGGCAGACCAATGGAATAACTACTTTGGTTATGTCTTCACTAAGGAAGACCTAAATAATCTGCCGGAAATAGCAGGGGACCGGGGGTCAAATGAGATGGAGGAACTGAGTGAAATCCAGGTTAGCCGGGAAGTGGTGTTAGGTAAATTGAATGGATTAAAGGCAAATAAATCCCCAGGGCCATATAGGCTGCATCCCAGAGTACTTAATGAAGTAGCCCCAGAAATAGTGGATGCATTAGTGATAATTTTTCAAAACTCTTCAGATTCTGGAGTAGTTCCTGAGGATTGGAGGGTAGCTAATGTAACCCCACTTTTTAAAAAGAGAGGGAGAGAGAAAACGGGGAATTACAGACCAGTTAGTCTAATATCGGTAGTGGGGAAACTGCTAGTTATTAAAGATGGGATAGCAGCACATTTGGAAAATGGTGAAATCATTGGACAAAGTCAGCATGGATTTATGAAAGGTAAATCATGTCTGACCAATCTTATAGAATTTTTTGAGGATGTAACTAGTAGAGTGGATAAGGGAGAACCAGTGGATGTGTTATATCTGGACTTTGAGAAGGCTTTCGACAAGGTCCCACATAAGAGATTAGTATACAAACTTAAAGCACACGGTATTGGTGGTTCAGTATTGATGTGGATAGAGAACTGGCTGGCAGACAGGAAGCAAAGAGTAAGAGTAAACGGGTCCTTTTCAGAATGGCAGGCAGTGACTAGTGGGGTACCACATGGCTCGGTGCTGGGACCCCAGCTATTTACAATATTTATTAATGATTTGGACGAGGGGATTGAATGCAACATCTCCAAGTTTGCGGATGATACAAAGCTGGGGGGTAGTGTTAGCTGTGAGGACGATGCTAGGAGGCTGCAAGGTGACTTGGATAGGCTGGGTGAGATGGCAAATGCATGGCAGATGCAGTATAATGTGGATAAATGTGAGGTTATCCACTTTGGTTGCAAAAACAGGAAAGTAGACTATTATCTGAATGGTGGCCGATTAGGAAAAGGGGAGATGCAAGGAGACCTGGGTGTCATGGTACACCAATCATTGAAAGTAGGCATGCAGGTGCAGCAGGCAGTGAAGAAAGCGAATGGTATGTTAGCATTCATAGCAAAAGGATTTGAGTATAGGAGCAGGGAGGTTCTACTGCAGTTGTACAGGGTCTTGGTGAGACCACACCTGGAGTATTACGTACAGTTTTGGTCTCCTAATCTGAGGAAAGACATTCTTGCCATAGAGGGAGTGCAGGGAAAGTCCACCAGACTGATTCCTGGGATGTCAGGACTTTCATATGAAGAAAGACTGGATAGACTCGGCTTGTATTCGCTAGAATTTAGAAGACTGAGAGGGGATCTTATAGAAACTTACAAAATTCTTAAAGGGTTGTACAGGCTAGATACAGAAAGATTGCTCCCGATGTTGGGGAAGTCCAGAACAAGGGGTCACAGTTTAAGGATAAGGGGGAAAGCTTTTAGGACCGAGATGAGAAAAACATTTTTCACAGAGAGTGGTGAATCTGTGGAATTCTCTGCCACAGAAGGTAGTTGAGGCCAGTTCATTATATTTAAGAGGGAGTTAGATGTGGCCCTTGTGGCCAAAGGGATCAGGAGGTATGGAGAGAAGGCAGGTACAGGATACTGAGTTGGATGATCAGCCATGATCATATTGAATGGCGGTGCAGGCTCGAAGGGCCGAATGGCCTACTCCTGCACCTATTTTCTATGTTTCTATGTTAAGAAAGTACTGCAGATGCTGTATAATGCGAAGGTAGACAAAAAAATGCTGGAGAAACTCAGCGGGTGAGTCAGCATCTATGGAGAGAAGGAATAGGTGATGTTTTGGATTGAGACCCTTCTTCAGACTGATTGGGGAGGCGGGAAAAAGAAAGGAAGAGGTGGAGACAGTAGGACTAGAATGAGAGCTGGGAAAGGGGCGGGGGAGGAGGGAGAAGACAAGGGCTAACTAAAATTAGAGAAGTCAATGTTGATACAGCTGGGGTGTAGACTACCCAAGCAAAATACCCACGTTTGTCACCTCACTACATTTACTGCTGGTTCCAGTCGCAAATCTGAGTTTTCGAGTGATCTGTGCAAGGCAATCATTGATGCTGGAATTCCACAGTGGAAATTGGAAAACAGATCTCCCAGACGTTTTTTTAGAGAAATACACAGAGGGACATCTACCAAGTGAGTCATCATTACGGACAAATTAAGTTGACAGCAACTTCAACACTGTTGTGCAGAAAATTAGAGATGAAGTTGCTGGAAATAAAATATGGATCTCAATAGACAAGAAAACTAATGCTGAGGGAGATATGTTGCCAATGTGGTCATCGGTACACTGGAAGCAGGTCAACCATCAAAGTTGACATTGGAAGTATTGGAGAATGCAAACAGCTCAACTATTGCTCAGTTATTTACATCTTCACTTGATTTACTTTGGCCAGAAGGTATAAAACACGAGAATGTTCTTCTGTTTGTGACTTAAAGTTTTATTCCCCAAAATGTTGCATTTGACATGCTTAGCTCAAGGACTTTATAGAATTGGCAAGCACAGACGTAGCTTGTTTCCAAATGTCGATCGCCTAGTTTCCAATGTTAAGAAAATCTTCCTCAAAGCACCATCACGTGTGCAGTTGTTCAAGGAAATGGCAGCTGAGATTATCCTCCTCCTCAGCCCGTTTTGACTAGGTGCGGTACATGGCTCTCTGCCGTACTCTACAATGCTGCAAATTTTGAAAAGATAAAATAAATCGTCAGCTGTTTTGAAGAAGAAGAATCTGCTGCAGTCAGACCACTTTCATTTCACTGCACATCTCGTATGTGTATGTGACAAATAAACTTGACTTGACTTGACTTGACTTGATCATCAGTAAAATCATGCAGAAAAAGTCCCTCCACCAGAATCTTGTGTTTATTGCTTCCAATTTTGCAAACTTCCCACAAGTTATCACTTCCCTTGAGAAACATTAGTGAATAACTTGCAGGTTTTCAACACAGTAACTGGCGATATTCGTAAAGTTCTTGGCGATGTTGGTGAATGACATACAAGGAAAATGTGAGAGAGTGATTTTAGCTAACAAGGATCTTGAAGAAATAGAAAACATAGCTAAAGTTCTCAAAGGTAGTTGTAATGCACAAGATATCAACATGAATATAGAGCAGGTAGCTTGTTTCGGGTATGCACCAGTGACCTCAGCAGAGGTAGTAAGACGTTTTTCACAACTGAAGCATATTCTGTCTGACAGACGGCACAGTTTAACAGCAGATAATTTTGAAAAAGGCTAGTAATTAGGTGCAACCAGGCAACTGGTCATTTAATATCATATATCTTTATATTATAATTTTAAACCATATTTTAGTGGTGGAAATAAATGCCTTTTTATGCCTTTTTTCATGCCTATCCGTTTTGTAATTTTATTATGCCTTTTTGCCTGCCTATTTCAGTTTTTTAGTGCCTAAACATCCTGGCTCTACTGATCATCCACAATCAGTAACCCGTTCCTGCCTTCTACCCATATCTCCCGACTCCGCTATCTTTAAGAGCCCTATCTAGCTCTCTCTTGAAAGTATCCAGAGAACCGGCCTCCACCGCCCTCAGACGTTACGACGCAAGAAAAAAGGGGTAAAAAGGTAACATTTACGACATTAGCTATAAATAAATATCTAATTTATCAATGGTTAATGCACAACTTCCAGACGTAAAGATAAATTAAAATAAAGAATGCATATTGACCAAGAGGGTTTTTCATTCAATTCAGACCACCACACCTACACAGATTTATCTGCTTTATGGAGGCCGTGGAA
The DNA here is from genome assembly GCF_010909765.2 of Amblyraja radiata. NCBI lineage: Eukaryota > Metazoa > Chordata > Chondrichthyes > Rajiformes > Rajidae > Amblyraja > Amblyraja radiata. The sequence goes on from NC_045984.1 coordinate 1,965,785, forward strand.
GAGTCTTTGGCAGAATGAACATGGAGAATCTTGGGTTTTAGGTACAGTGAAAAGCATTGTTCTGCGTGCTGTCCCATGGCGGGACACGTCTTTGATTAAGTAGGTTGATTTTCCCAGGCAGTGTCAATGGAGGCAAGTCTGGTCTGTGTGATGGTCTGGGCAACATCTACAACTCTCTGTAATTTTGTATGCATTTTGACAGAGCTGTTCCCAAAGCAAGCTGTGATGCAACCCGGATGTATGCTCTCCATGATGCATCTGAAACATAGAAACATAGAAACTTAGAAAATACGTGCAGGAGTAGGCCATTCGGCCCTTCGAGCCTGCACCGCCATTCAAAATGATCATGGCTGATCATCCAACTCGGTATCCTGTACCTGCCTTCTCTCCATACCCCCAGATACCTTTAGCCACAAGGGCCACATCTAACTCCTTCTTAAATATAGCCAATGAACTGACCGCAACTACCTTCTGTTGCGGAGAATTCCACAGATTCACCACTCTCTGTGTGAAAAATGTTTTTCTCATCTCGGTCCTAAAAGACTTCCCCCTTATCCTTAAACTGTGACCCCTTGTTCTGGACTTCCCCAACATCGGGAACAATCTTCCTGCATCTAGCCTGTCCAACCCCTTAATAATTTTGTAAGTTTCTATAAGATCCCGCCCTCAAACTTCTCAATTCTAGCGAGTACAAGCCGAGTCGCTCCAGTCTTTCTTCGTTGAAAGTCCTACCATCCCAGGAATCAGTCTGGTGAACCTTCTCTGTACACAATACTCCAGGTGTGGTTTCACCAAGACCCTGTACAACTGCAGTAGAACCTCCCTGACTGAAGAAGTCTGTAAGAATCATCGGAGTTATACCGAATTTCCTCCAGCCTCAACTGTTGAGGCGACGATCAATTTTCCTGACTCCCAAGGTCTTAGACATTGGACAATCCCACAAACTTCCAATCCTTGGAGGGGAGGACATAACAAAGGAGTCATCCACATTACCAGAAAGTAATGACGTGGGAATAATGGTGTGTCCCCTTCCCTCGTTCTGTCACTTGGCCATAATCCATGACTGTGCTATCCATTTGCAAGTTTTACACAATTATTCCATTTTAGCAGCACCCAAAACATTTATCAAGGAACATGCACGATGGGACTCTTGGATTTCCACTTTCTTGAATGTGTGACCAGCAGCCGATTGAAGGCAACCGTTAACAGAGAGCACAAGGCTGTTTATTTTGAAGAAGTAAGGAACTGCAGGTAGACACAAAGTGCTGGAGTAACTCAGCTGATCAGGCAGTATACTTGAAGAAGTGGAACATGCGATGTTTCTGGTCGGAACCCCTTATCATTCTCCAGAGATGCTGCCTGACCAGCCGAGTTATGCCCCTGTCCCACTTAGGAAACCTGAGCGGAAACTTCTGGAGACTTTGCGCCTCACCCAAGGTTTTCGTGCGGTTCCCAGAGGCTTTTGTCAGTCTCCCTACCTGCTTCCACTACCTGCAACCTCCGGCAACCACCTGCAACCTCCGGGAACCGCTCTAAAAATTATGCAGAATGAAAGTCGCAAACTATGGAAAACATATTTTTCAGTATTGTTATCAAGGAAAAGAAAGCAGTTACAATGTTTGATATTATTCATATGGAGGAGAAAATATAATTGCTCTAAAACCTACCTTAAGTTTGCAATCTCATAAAAGATATTCCCCCTTTCCCTGTTCCCCCTCCTCCTTTCCCCTCCCTCTCCCTCCATCTCCCTCCCCTTCTCTCTCCCCCCTACCTCCTTCCACTCTCTCTCCCTCTCCCCGTTTTGTCTCAAACCCCCTTTCCCCCTCTTACATCCCTCCTCTTTCTCCCTCCCTCCCCCTCTCTTTCCCTCCCACGCAGCGAGGTTCCGACTCCGTGCCGCAGACACCGCAACCCCCCCGGCCCGGAGAAACGGGCACTCCCACAATGTAATATTCCACTACTTACCTGGAGTAGGCACGAGTCATCGAGGTGATTGTGTGGAGTGCAAATGGAGATCTGTACCCACCCGGGCCCACTGCGCACGCGCGGAGAGACAGCATCATTTTGCGTCGCTACTGCGTTAACGGCTTCTCCCAACTGCGCAGTAGTTTTCTTTGGATTTTTTTTACTCTGGGGAAAAAAACCCCTTGGCCGGAGGCCCCCTAGATTTTGAGGCCCTAGGCTTCAGCCTATGAAGCCTATAGGTAAATCCAGCCCTGCCGAGGCCCCCCTAGATCTCGAGGCCCTAAGCTTAAGCTTGTGAAGCTTATACGTAAATCCGGCCCTGATCTTACAGCTTTAGGTGGGATTGTTGTTGTATTTTTGTCCCAGTTTGAACGTCTGCCCTCCCTCCTGGAGAGAGTGTGAAACGGAGAATTGTTTCCTTGAAGATAGACACAAAAAGCTGGAGTAACTCAGCGGAACAGGTAGCATCTGTGGAGAGAAGGAATGGGTGACGTTTCAGGTCGAGACCTGAATTAGTATTGTAAGAGAGAGGGAGGGAGAGAGGAGGGGGGACAGTTAGTATTGTGTTAGAGAGAGAGGGGAGAGAGAGGGGAGAGGGGAGAGGGAGGGGGAGGGATGGGGAGATAGAGGGGGGAGAGAGAGGGTGAGAGAGGGAGAGTAGAGGGATGTTGAGAAGGATTCGAAATCCTAAACGCAGGCAGGTGGGACTAGTGTAGATGGTGCATGTTCGCCAGCAGGGGCAAGTTGGGCTTAAGGGCCTGTTTCCACGCTGTATGACCACTACTAGCTGCGTTTTATGGACAGGAATGTGTACTGGAGAAACGAGAGGGTGTTTGGCCCAAATATCGGCAAATTTAGGGCCAACCCATAAATGTCAACTGGGTTGGCATGGACAAGATCGAGTGGGGGGGGGGCGGGGGGATAGGGAGAGAGGAAGAGAGAAATGAGGAAGTATTCACCTTCCAGACAGTGCAGTGCTCCCTCTGTCCTGGCTCTCTCTCTCCTTCTCCCACTGTCCGTCTCTCCTTCTCCATCCCTCTCCCCCTCCTTCACTCCCACCCTCTACTGGGTGGTTCAGCGGCAGAGTTCTTATCTCACAGCGCCAGAGACCCGTGTTTGATCCTGACTGTGGGTGCTGTCTGTGTGGAGTTTGCACGTTCTCCCCGTGATCTGCGTGGGTTTTCTCCGGGTGCTCCGGTTTCCTCCCGCACTCCAAAGACGTGCGGGTTTGTCGGTTATTTGGCTGCGGTAAAGATTGTAAATTGTCCCTCGTGTGTGTAGGACAGAGTTAGTGTGTGGGGATCGCTGGTCAGCATGGACTCGGTGGGCCAAAGGACCTGTTTCCGTGCTGCATCTGTAAACTAAACTCAACTAAAATCATCGAAGAACAGAATTAAAATATCGAGTTTTCCACAAAGTAATAAAAAATGCTTTTACTTTATTTGGAAGAACTGTAAATAATGTAGTTTTAATGTACAGTTGTGTATCTCGAGTGGGGGAGAGGGTGACAGGGACGGAGAGAGGGAAGGTGAGAGAGTGAATGAAGGAGGGATAGAGAGAGGGAGGGACAGAGGAAGGTGGAGAGGGAGGGAGGGAGGCAGTGAGGGGGAGAAAGAGGGAGGGGGAAAGAGAGGGGTGAGGGAGAGGGAGGGGGAGTGGGAGAGTGAGGGGGGGAGGAAAGAGAAATGAAGGAGGGATAGAGAGAGGGAGGGACGGAGGAAGGTGGAGAGGGAGGGAGGGGAGAGGAAGGGAGGGAGAGATGGAGAGGGAGGGGGAGAGGGAGAGAGGTAGTGGGAGAGGGTGGGGGTGAGGGAGAGGGAGAGATAGGGAGGAGGAAAGATAGGGATGGGGAAGAGATAGGGAGGGAATGAGGGTGTGGGAGTTTTGGAAAGTTTGAGAGGGGAGAGAGGGAGGGGGAGCGGGAGGGAGGGGTGAAGAGATGCCTGTCTTTATTTTCCCTCCTGGTTTCTTGTCCTCGGTTTCGAAGGAAAGGTTGGAATGTTAGTACCTGCTCTCTAACACTCTCCCCCTCTGACTCTCTCCCTCTCTCAACCCCCTTCTCCCTCCCTTCTCTCTCTCCCTCCTCCCTCTCCCTCTCCCTTCTCCCTCTCTCTCCCCCTCCCCTCTTCCCTTGCTCTCCCCCTCTCTCTTCCGCTCTCTTCCCTGCCCATATCTCTCTTCCCTCCCTCTCTATTTCCCTCCCCCTAACTCTCTACCCTAACTCCCCCCCTAATCCCCCCCCCCCTTCTCTATCCACCCCTAACACTCTCTCCCCTCTCTCTCCACCTCCTCCCTCCCCCTTCTTACCTTATGCAGACTAAGTCCAGGACAAAGGGAGATTTGGTCACTTGGAGACTCAACTATATCTGCAAGTATCTAAAAAAGAGGGGAGAGAGTCAGCGGAGTTCCAGCGGGGGTGGCGTGGGCCCAGCGGCAGGTGGGGGGTGTGTGAGATGGCGTGGGCCCAGCTGGGGTGGCGTGGGCAGAAGATGGCTTGGGCCCCAGCGGCGGGGGTAGGCGAGGGGAGCGGGCCCTGCCGCAGCGGCGTCTGGTGTTGGGGTTACAGCCGCTGGGTTCAGATTCAGCCACTTGCGTCCGGCGACGGGAGAACGGTCTCCTGGTCACCAGGCTGGCCGTTGACGAGGCTCCGACTCCAACGCCGATGCCAGCAACGCAATATGCCACTACTTACCTGGAGTAGACGCGAGGCATCCAGCTCAATGTGTGGAGTACAAATGGCAGTCTGATCCCGACTGGGCCCACTGTGCATGCGCGGAGAGGAGGCGTCATTTTGCATCACTTTCCCAACCGCGCAGGCGCGTATGGTCGCATTTTTTTCTCCCAAATCATCCAGCGGCCGGAACCAGAATTTTGGGCGATTTCCGACAAAGGTGAAACACTGATTGAGCTCCGATTTTGTTTTGTTTTTTTCTCTGGATTTTTTCTCACTCTGCGGGGATAAGGGGGGTGTGCCCCCCCCCCCCCCCCCCCCCTCGGACGGCCATGTAATCGTGACCAGCCACGTTTAACCAGGGCTCTGGGAACTCGGCATCAGATGGGGACAAGGAGAGTTCCAGAGGGAGGGCAGGAACAACTTAGAATCTGGCAGCAGAGTGGCTCTGTTAACAGATTCATTCCACAGTGAGTTCAGTTCGGAAAGATCACAAGTCGGCAGAGCCACTGGTTCAGGAGATCGATCCAATTATTGACCAACAGACCGCGGAATCCGTCTGTGACAAACTCCACAGTGAGACGTGTCCACAGAAGTGGGTGTTCACTCTGACCAATAACTCAGGCACAGTGAACCACAATGTAAAACCATCCCAGTCAAAAGCGTCCTGGAGAGCAGCCTTGCCCGAGCACTGGGACAACTCTGGGCATGGTCCCACTGAAAGCAAGAACAATATTCTAGTCACTAAAAAAATACACCTGTGGGCCGGATGATTTTGGGTTATGGGCCGGATCCGGCCCTTGATCCGTAGGTACTTGTGAGAGCTCTTGAGTAAACTTGCATTGTGAGACAGGCCCTTAACGGTACATTCACGCTGCCTGTAGGTAAAGCATCAGCCCACATCACACTGATACAGTCGCTGCCTGCCTCGGATTAAATATATTTTTACACATAAATTATGAATAAAGATAAGAAATTGTTTCAAACACAAGTAACACTTTCTTATTCCAGTAGCAAACACATTAAGGATTAAATGCAAATAATAAATTCTTTAACTTTTTGAATATTGCATAATTGCAGATTAATGAACTGAACTAGGACAGGGACTGTGTAAGCAGTGTGTGAACAGCAGAACAAGGAAGGAAGCTACACAAAATTGCTGGGGAAACTCAGCGGGTGCAGCAGCATCTATGGAGCGAAGGAAATAGGCGACGTTTCGGGCCGAAATCCTTCAAGGAAGGAAGCTATTAAGTTGACAGAATTCTAGAGTAATTAATTGGTAGAATAGTTAATAATTTATACACAGTTTATACAATGCTGCATTCACTTTTTGTTTCCCGAATGACTTTTGACAAATCCCATGATTCCTTGCGTTTATCAGAATGCCAAACTCGCTTGTTGCTGGAATCTGGAAATCTGGTTTTCACCTTACTTTAGACTCTGGGGATACATCATGGAAACAGGCTCTTCGGCATACTGAGTCCGCATCGACCATCGATCCCTGTAGTAGCCATTTAGCTTAACTCGGTAAGTATGTTATAACTATAACCAGTTACCTTTAAATTTTATCTGCCTCAAATTGTGTGTGTGGGATTTATTACATAATCGGAGGCGTGTTTGCGGCTGGGATTCCCACGCAGATGCCCTAGTAGCTATTAGTTTAGTTTGAAGAAGCATGGAGGAGAGGTCACAGGTTACCACCATGCACGAATTTGACTACGAGTAAGATCATAATGTACTTAAACAAGGAGTTTGGATGAATATCTTACTGTTTTTACTACAATAAATAAACTATTAATTAAGAGACTGTGTTTTGAAGATTTATCTTTTGACGGCATTGAATGTCTCGTGGAGAGCTCGTGAATACGTTTCGATAATCTCCTAACGCCCGTCTTCAAACTTAGTGGCTAGAGGAAAGATTCCTTGAATGATATGAAAATCTGTCACTACATCTAGTTGAAAGCTACCTTACAGCCAGGAGGTAGAAGTTGGTCCCATAGAAGATGGACAGAAGATTGGGCTGAATCTCTGGAGAGAGATTACTGCCAGAAGAATTGAGTCTGTTGAAGTGGAACTGAAGATTAGTTCCATAGAAGAGGAACTGAAGATAGATCTCAGCCAGAGATTTTGAGCCTACCAGACCGGTAGGTTAATGGACAGCCACGCGCTTTATCTGAAGATTGAAAACTTCACTGATCGAAAGTGTGAGTAGAAACATAGAAACATAGAAAATAGATGCAGGAGTAGGCCATTCGGCCCTTCGAGCCTGCACCGCCATTCAATATGATCATGGCTGATCATCCAACTCAGTATCCTGTACCTGCCTTCTCTCCATACCCCCTGATCCCTATAGCCACAAGGGCCAATATAGCCAATGAACTGGCCTCAACTACCTTCTGTGGCAGAGAATTCCAGAGATTCACCACTCTCTGTGTGAAAAATGTTTTTCTCATCTCGGTCCTAAAAGATTTCCCCCTTATCCTTAAACTGTGACCCCTTGTTCTGGACTTCCCCAACATCGGGAACAATCTTCCTGCATCTAGCCTGTCCAACCCCTTAAGAATTTTGTAAGTTTCTATAAGATCCCCCCTCAATCTTCTAAATTCTAGCGAGTACAAGCTGAGTCTATCCACTCTCTCTTCATATGAAAGTCCTGACATCCCAGGAATCAGTCTGGTGAACCTTCTCTGTACTCACTCTATGGCCAGAATGTCCTTTCTCAGATTAGGAGACCAAAACTGTACGCAATACTCCAGGTGTGGTCTCACCAAGACCCTGTACAACTGCAGTAGAACCTCCCTGCTCCTATACTCAAATCCTTTTGCTGAGTATAACTGAGTAGGACAGTTACTGTATTATGCTGTAAATTTGAAAACCAGAATGCTTTAATTAGAACAGCTTCTTAACGAGATGCTGTGAAAGTTCGAAACTGTTGTATTTTAAAGTAAAATTATAGGCTCTGATGTTTTGGAAGGCAGCCAAGGGCTAGTGGAATCCAGCTGCTGGCCTTGGTATGTTTTGAAGTGAGATAAGACACATTCTTTCTGAACTGAAGTCACTTCTATAATTTGAAAATAATTGGATGCTTTCTGAAAGTCCAGTTTTGTTTTGGTTTCTTATTGGGTGTTTATGGAACACATGTATATGCACAAAAACGCTACTTATTACTGAGCCTATCACTGCCTGATGAGGAACGCAAAGAATGTAATCAGTGGTTTCAAGAAGCGATTGAATATCTTAACGGCGTTGTTGGGAATGTGGAGAAATGGTTAGCTGAAGTTGATCAAAGGACCGCGTGTGCTATAACAGGAGATGCTACGCAACAAGGTGTCGAAATTGAACATGAAGTAACACTACGAGATAGTATCTCGAATGTTTCAACAAGAAGATGAATACATAAGTCTAGTTCAGAAGCCAGTTCAATTTCAAGAGCCTCTGCTCGTTTGGAAGCTGAATCAACTATGGCTGCTCTTTCGCTACAAGTTGCCACCTTGACGAGAAAGCATGAGATTGAAGCACAGAAAGAACAGTTGTAACAGACGAAGAGAGAGGCTGAGGCACGCGCGGAGCAGACAAGGAGAGTGGCCAAGGCATGTGCGGAACAGACAAGGAGAGAGGTTGTGGAACAAAGAAAGGCAGTTAAAGAGAGAGAAGGAACGGTTGGAACTGGATACGATGTTGGAAGAAGCCGGGACGAAGATTGAGATACTGGAGGGCCAAGGTTCAAGAGGTGGCTCTAAAGTATCTGATGGGAAGATGGGAAGACGGCAGCTGGATTAAATCCGCAACCGCGGACCACCAGATTTGATGGCTTTGAACAACCACTGGACCACTGGCCGACAAATGTTTACCTCAACAACAGGATGTTAGACCGAAGCAACACATTGATAGGCCTGCTGGTGGTAACAAACCACCAATTCAGTATGCGTCAGAGGCCTGTTTATCATCTGTCTGCGCCAAGCCAAGGATCTCAAGGTGAATTCTATGAATTGGTGAGGAGTCAAACTGAATTCAGCAAGCTCATAGCTCAACACAATCTCTCTTCCACCCTACCACCAATATAAATTCCTAGATACGACGGTGATCCTTTGCAGTATGAAGCTTTCATAATGGCGTTTCATGAAGGAGTAGAAATGAAAACTACTGATGAAATAGAGCGCTTACGATTTCTGGTGCATTACACAAGTGGACGGACATGCAAAGGTGCTTGTAGAAAGTTGTCCAAATAGGCCTGGTGGCCATGGCTATCGCGAGGCAAGAAGGTTGCTTGAAGAATGTTCTGGTAATGAACAGAGGATAGCTAGCGCAAACATGAAGAAGGCCTATGCTTGGAAAGATATCAAGTCAGAAGATGTGGGGGCATAAAGTGAGTTTGTGATATTTCTTGGAGGTTGTTGTAGCTCGATGAAAAATCTTGACCACATGGAGGAAATGAATGTTGTTAGTAATACTAGAGCCATCATTCTAAAATTGCCCTATAGACTTAGAGAAAAGTGGAGAGATAAAACAGGCCGGATAATAGAAAAGAATCGAGAAGCCATGTTGCTTGACCTGGTGGCTTTCTTGAAAGGGTAGTACTGTTCATGTTAGATCCACGCCACGGGAGGATTCAAGATTCTAAACCAATTGCAACTGTCAAAGGTTCTACCTTTACTAAAACAAAAGGAAGTTTCCGGACCTAAAGCCCCTGTCCCACTTGGGCGACCTCCACCGCAACCTCTGACTACCTTAAGCGACTAAAAAAAAATCAAGGTCACGGTGACCTACGACCTCCTACGACCTTCCTCAACCACATGTACCACCACCTACGACCATATTGAAGACCTCCCTCGACAATGAAGAAGACCTCCTTCGACCTCCTTCGACTATGTTGAAGACTGGCTTCGACCATGGACGTTTTACTCGACGATGGTCTCTGGCAAATTGGTCCGTAAATGTGCATGACCCCCTTCCACCTCAGAGGACCACACCGAAAACCAACAGTGTCTACAGCTCAAATGATCCCCTGATAAAATGATGTCATGTCTGCATTTTCTTTCTCCCAGGTTTAAAAAAAAAAATCATTCTGAACCATGCAAGCAAGGAAGGAACTAGTTTGGAGGATGTTAGTAAGCAATCAATTTACCTAACACCACTTCCCCTCAGGAAACGTCGCTCCAGGACCCGCTGGTAGGCCGCGAGGACAGGTCGAAGGTGCTGCTCGGAGGAAGGCAGCCTCTCCGACCAGGTAGGGACTTGAAAAAGCAGTTTCCCCCTTCCCCCCCACCACCCCCCACACATAAAAAGATTAGACCCCCCGACTACACACTTTAACGTACTAAAAATAATAAAAAAGAAGTGAAAAAATGGACAGCTGCAGGACAGGCAGCCGTACAGGACAGCGCCTCCTCAGAGCTCCCACCTTTCAAAGAAACTGTCTCAAAGATCCTCAAATCTACAGCCTTCCTCATATACGATCCCTTACATCATAAATTCATCTGAAAAGTGCTCCTATTCTGGTACTCACCTGGAAGGACATCGGATGTTTGCATGAGAGGGAGAGTGCAAGACCAGAGGCTGTAGCCACAGAATAAAAGGACGTACCTTGAGAAAGTAGATGAGGAAGAATTTCTTCAGGTGGTGAATCTGTGGAATTCATTGCCACAGATAGCTGTGGAGACCGTCAATGGATATTGTTAAGGCAGACATTGATAGATTCTTGATTGGTACGTGTGTCAGTGGTTATGGGGAGAAGGCAGAAGAATTGGGCTGAGAGTGTAGATCAGTCATGATTGAATGTCAGATTAGACATGATGGGTCAAATGGCCTAATTCTGCTGCTATAACATGAATTTATGAACTAATGGAAGTAATCCAGACATTACCACCTGAAACCTCTTTAGAGTGAGATGCAACTTCCTCCTTTCAACATCACATAACCAAAAGTAATCTTGAGCACAAGCTTCCTGGCAAATTGGCCGGACGTGTAGATGGGCTGGGTCATTAGGATCCAGCAGAAGCTCATCAATCAGTGTAGACACTCGACTGAAAATGCTTGAATTGGAAGCAAAAACAAACTGCAGGAGGAATTTAGGAGATGCACCGAGGAATTTAGCAGATCACGTAGCAGTGAAAGTGTAGGGATAAACACCGTTTCACATCATCTGCAGAGTTCCTTCAGAAGTTTCAGAAGTTCGTACAGGATACTGAGTTGGATGATCAGCCATGATCATATTGAATGGCGGTGCAGGCTCGAAGGGCCGAATGGCCTACTCCTGCACCTATTTTCTATGTTACTATGTTTCCAAGTTTAGAAATAAGAAACTGCAGATACACAAATGAACACAAAGTGCTGGAGTAACTCAGTGGGCCAGGTAGCATCTCTGGAGAACATAGATAGGTGACATTTTGGGTCAGAACTCTTCAGAAGAAGAAAGTATAGGTCCTTGCTATAGCAGCAGTTGACATGTACCATAACCAACCTCTCAAACACTTTGTGTAGGAAAAACTGCAGATGCTAGTTTAGATTGAATATAGACATAAAATGCTGGAGTATTTTCTTCAGTCTGAAGAAGGGTCTCGAGACGTCACCGAAACGTCACACATTCCTTCTCTCTGCCTGTCCCGCTGAGTTACTACAGCATTTTCTGTCTATATTCTCTCAAACATGTTGTTAACCATGGACATTAGTGCCATCCGTCAGTAGTTTTTGAAGCATGTCACCTTTCGGTTCTTGGGGACCAGTATTATTGATGCCCTTTTGAAGCAGATGGGAGCCTCCGACCTGAATAATGAAAGATTGAAGATGTCACCAAAAACTCCAGCAAGTGGACCACACAATTTAGAAAAGATGGTTAGGTATACCATCGGGTCCAGGTGCTTTATGAGGGTTCAGTATCATGAAGGAGAATACAATGGGAGCTTTAGGGTCCTGAAAAGGCACATTGTTGTTTTCCCTTTTGAGACAAGTGTCGACCACATTGAGCTCCTTCATTACCACACTGGGCGGCATGGTGGAGCAGTGGTAGAGTTACTGCCTTACAGAGCCAGAGCCCGTTTGATCCTAACCACGGGTGCTGTCTGTATTGAATTTGTACGTTCTCGCCGTGACCTGCTTGGAATTTCACTGGGTGCTCCGGTTTCCTCCCACATTCCAAAAACGAACATGGTCAGTTGGCTTTGTTAAAATTGTAAATTGTCCCTGATGTGTGTGTAGCATCATGTTGGTATGCAGGTATCACTGGTCGGTATAGAATTGGTGGACCGAAGGGCTTGTTTCTGCGCAGTATCTCTATCTCTAAACTAAACTAAAGCGTTGATAGACACAAAAAGCTGGAGTAACTCGGTGGGTCAGATAGTATCTCTGGAAAAAAAGAATAGCTGATGTTTCGGGTCGAGACCCTTCTTCCGACTGAGAGTCAGCGGAAAGGGAAACGAGCCTTGCTGTGTTTGTGGTTTTTGCATATGAGGATTAGTATCCTGCAGCGACGCAGACAGTGGGTGTAAGCACATCCGGTGGCGCTGTTGATGGCTGCCTCCGCCTACAGTCTGTTTGTCTTTTTATCTTTTTTTATTTTTAATATGTTTAAAATATGTTTTTTTTTAAAGTATTTTATGTGGGGGAGGGGGATATGGTAAGGGGGAAACCGTCCTTCAGCCACTTCCTGGCGAGGATGCGACTATTATCCGAGTCGCGCCCTCGCCCCCCTCCTCGAGGCCTACCAACTGGATTGGCGTGGCCTTTCCTACCAGGACCGGACCAGAGCTTCAGCAGCGGCGGAGCAGCGCTGGATACATCATGGAGCGGGCGATGCCTCACCTGGGATCGGCGTTTGAAGCTCCGGAGTGTTGGGCCTGCTGCATCGATATCGCAGAGCTGTGGTTTGCAGAGCTCCCAACGCAGATGGCGCTGACCAACATCGCGGAGTCCTGGGACCCTTTGTCGGGGGCCGCCAGCATTGAATCTCCACCCAGCTCGGCCTGTGGACATCGGGAGCCGTGGAATCCGGTGGGAGGTGGCCGATTCAGAGGTCCAGGCTGCTGAGGATGTTCCTCCGTTCGACGTTGGGGTTCCATCATTCCCGGCGAGAGGGCCTGAACATAGCGGTGACTGCGGGGGGCTCGGGAGGTCACAACCACGGGTGAACATCAGGGAACATCAGCGAGGTGGTTGACTGGACTTTGGTTCCTTCCCTCACAGTGGGGAACTTTGGTGCGGCTGTGGGGATGTTTGTGTTGTGGACCGGCCCGTTCGCGGAGCTCGGTGAGGCACGGGACTGACTTACCATCGCCCGGTGGGGAATCGCCTCAGCGCAGCGGGAGAAGAGGAGGGAAGAGACAGCAGCCCTAAGATTTTTGCCTCCATCACAGTGAGGAGGTGCTTGGTGGACTCACTGTGGTGGATGTTAATTTGTGTTTACTGTCTGTTCTGTTGTTTATTATTGTATGTATGGCTGCAGGTAACGACATTTCGTTCAGACCATAAGGTCTGAATGACAAATAAAGGATCTAATCTAATCTAATCTAATCTAATCTAATCTAATCTAATCTAATCTATCGTGGTTTTTTTGGGGTTTTTTATTCGTAAGACTATGGGAAATAGCATTTCCTTGTCTCTTACTTGAAGACAATGACAATAAATTGAATCAAATCAATCAAATCAAATCAAATTTCTGGTATACAGAGTGGATATTCACTTCTACATAAATTGTTTTAGGCTGATGGGCAGAAATTAGGACCCAGAGGTTGTGCAGCTGTCTGTGCTGTAAATGCAAGGGTCCTTCAGCCTGGTGGATGTTAGGGCCCCGACCCCTGTAAGCACAGTGTCCTAATGGCTAGACATCTAGTCCCTCAAAAGTTCCCCAGCCAGTGTGGTCAGGTCAGTACAACCCATCAACTGGACATCATGAGTTTGCACCCAGTCAGCGTGTGCAAACCGGTTGTGGAAAATTCACTTACTATGTCTTGTCACCCACTAAGGCAGCGAGACCACAGTCTAGTCACAGGACAAATTTTAAGATCCTGCAGTTGTGTAAAGGTCCCACATTCACAGATAGAACGATGGGGTCAGTTTTGCACCCAGCAGCCACCCGCCCCAACGGTGTTGAGTTCAATGTTGTAAACAATAGTTGGACATGCAAGAGCCTGTGGACATACAACTGGTAGAGCTACACCCTCAAGGTTACAGGCATTGGTGGACATTAGGACCCTGTGGACACACATTTGGAGGAGCTGCGTACTTCTGGTTACAGACACTGGTGGACATTAGGAACCTGTGGACACACATTTGGAGGAGCTGCTTCCTCCTGGTCACAGACACTAGGGTTGCCAACTGTCCCGTATTAGCCGGGACATCCCGTATATTGGGCTAAATGGGTTTGTCCCATACGAGACCACACTGGTCCCGTATTTGACTGCTACTACTCGGGTTGAGGGGACTGTCGAGTCGGAGCGCTGCTTCCGGCCCCACCTCACCCATCCTGACGTAGTGCAGCCCATGGAGTGCAGCAGCAGCGCCTCGCCCTTGGCCCCGTCGGTCGGCAGTCCGGCCAACTGTCCGACCTTCAGACCTTCGTTTACCGCCGACACCACCACCCTCCTTCTCATGGCCGATCATCGGTTCGTGCGTTGGATGGGGTGCTGGACATAGCGTGCAGCAGAACACAAAGCCCAGCCAGCAGGCAAGCTGAGGAGTTTTGGCCCAGGCGCCGGACTTTGTGCGCGAAGTTTGTGAGTGAGTGTGTTTGTATGTGTGTGAGTGAGTGTGTGAGTGTGTGTGTGTGAGTGAGTGTGTTTGTATTTGAGTGAGTGAGTGTGTGAGTGAGTGTGCGTGTGTATGCGTGTGTGTGCATGAGTATGTGTGCGGGGGTGTGTGTGAGAGTGTGTGTGCATATGTGTGTTGGTGTGTGTGTCAGTGTGTGTGTGGGTATGAGTGAGTGTGTGTGTGCAACCTGTCTTGTTCCCTTCTCCCTCACATGCTGATCTAACGTGCCCTTCTTCTGCCTCTGTTCATCCGCAGCAGCCATGTTCCCCATGCAACGTAACTGCTTTCCTCAAGGCCTGGTGAGTAGGGTTGCGAACTGACCCTTATTAGCCGGGACATCCCGTATATATTGGGCTCACTTGGTTTGTCCCATACGGGACCGCCCTTGTCCCGTATTTCACTGCTACTATTCGGGTCGAAGGGACTGTTGGTTTGGAGAGCTGCGTCCGGCCCTGCCTCACCTGTCCTGACGTAGTGCAGCCCTAGGAGTAAATATCACCAGCGACTTGTCCTGGACAAGCCATATCGAAGCAATGACCAATAAAGCACATCAATGCCTCTACTTCCTTAGAAGGTTTAGGAAGTTCAGCATGTCCCCAACAACTCTCAGCAACTTCCACAAATGCGCCATAGAAAGCATTTTTATGGGGATGCATCACAGCATGGTTTGGCAACAGCTCCATTCAGGACCGCAAGAAATTGCAGAGATTTGTGGATGCCGCCCAAACCATCACACAAACCAACCTCCATTCTATTGACACCATCTACACTTCACGCTGCCTCAGCAAAGCCACCAGCACAATCAATGATGACTCTCACCCCGGTCACTCCCTCCTCCCCTCTCCGTCAAGCAAGAGGTACAGAAGTGTGAAAACGCACACCTCCAGATTCAGAGACAGTTTCTTCGCAGCTGTTATCAGGCAAATGAACCATCCTACCAACAACTGGAGACCGGTCCTGAGCTACTATCAACCTGATTGAAGACCCTCAGACTATCTTTAATTGTACTTTCCTGGACTTTTGCATCAAACGTTATTACTTTTATCATGTATCTGCAAATTGTGGATGGCTCAATGATAATCATGTATAGTTTTTCCGCTGACTGGCTAGCAGGCAACAAAAAGCTTTTCACTGTACCCCGGTGCATGTGGCAATAAACTAAACTAAACTATTATCGTTCTGGGAAAATCCAAGGGTAGCAAAATGACGCAATCTAACTTGAAAGAAAATAACAGCATTTTCCAACAATTAAAAATATGAATAATTTGGATCAATTGCCATCTCATCTCTGGTCACATTGCCAACTGGCTTAATTTTCCATTAGTTGCTTACCTGAGTTGGTAAATGTTGGATGGAAATCTTTTCCAAGTGTTTGTTCTTTGCACAGGTGCTATGATTAGAGTATTAAGAGTCAAATTCAGAGTGTATTGGAGTGCTGGAGTAACTCAGCAGGTCAGATAGCATCTCTCAGGGAAAGTTATAGGTGATGTTTTGGGTTCAGACCCTTCTTCAGATTGAGAGTCGGGTAGGAGAAGCAAGAGATATAGATGATGATGTACAGAGGTATAGCACAATGAATGAAAGATATGCAAAAAAATAACAATGACTAGACCAAGTGCAGACCCGTTGGGTCTGTTCCCCCAACGTGCGGTCATGGGGGGGGAGGCGGCATGCAGCGTCACACACTAACTACCCCCCCCCCTCACGCTAATGGAGGGGAGGAGGGGAGAGAGAGAGGGGGAGAGAGAGAGGGGGGGGGAGAGAGGGGGGGGGGAGAGGGGGGAGGTGAGAGGGGGGAGGAGAGAGGGGGGAGGAGAGAGGGGGGAGGAGAGAGGGGGGGAGGAGAGAGGGAGGAGGAGAGGGGGGAGATGAGGGGCGGGGGAGAGGTGGGGAGCAGGGAGGGGGAGGGATGGTGGAGGGAAGGGGGTAGGGGTGTGGAGGGGAGGGGGGTTTAGGGGAGGGATGGTGGGTGAGGGGAGGAGGGGAGAAAAAGAGGCGAGAGAGAGAGGGGGAGAGGAGAGGGGGGGAGTGGAGAGGGGGGGAGGAGAGGGAGAGAGGAGAGGGAGAGAGGAGAGGGAGAGAGGAGAGGGGGGGAGAGAGGAGAGGAGGAGGGGAGAGGAGGAGAGGGGGGGAGAGGAGGAGAGGGGGGGGAGAGGAGGAGAGGGGGGAGAGAGGAGGAGAGGGGGGGGGGGAGAGGAGAGGGAGGGGGGGAGAGAGAGTGCCTTTTTACTTCAACCCAAACCCAAACAACCATTTGCAGGCAATGCTTTTTTACCTCTAACCATATTTTCATTTTCAAACCAAATTAAGGGTACTCACAGTGCTGTAGACATTTGTCAGTGTCATTCAGAGCTCTGATTGAGGCACACCACTTGCAGAGACTGATTGAGGCACACCACTTCCTGGTTTTATAGTCCCTCCCCCTCCCTCCAGCGGGGGCAGCAGAGAATGGGGAATTTTGTAAAAACATTAATATCTCTGTCAATTTTCATCGACGGGAAAAATCCTCGGCACACATGTGGCGGAGGGGGGCTCTGAGCGAGGTGGCCAAAAATGACGGCCGTAGGTGGCGGCGTTCTCTCGGAAATCGCAGCACAGAAAGCCAAAACCGGTCAAGAACAGACTTTTAGTAATATAGATAAAGGAAACAGCCCATTGTTAGCTATGGCCTAGGTGAGAACGAGCACAATGATACTCAACAAGATGACTCGGAAGCTGGTATGACTTGGGTGGAGGTGGGATGGAGAGGAAAGGAATGCAAGGGTTACTTGAAGTTAGAGAGTGTTTTATTGTGATATGCCACAAAAGTGGAACAATAACATTTCTTACTTGCAGCAGCACAACAGATATGTAAACATAGCACAGGTCCACCACCGAATTTCCGGCAACTCATGGTCTGGCACCTCCGGTAATCTGGACAACAATACGAGAGTGCACTTGAAATTTCCTCCCGAAAATATGGTACCTAGTCCAAATGAGGTGGCCGATCTTGATCTCATTGAGACATTGATTTGTGCTGATCAGCGGCTCGAATTTGCCACCTGTAGCCGGGGCTCTGGAACTAAAGGTGATTGAGAGATACCACCATCTGCAATCCTTACTGGTAATTATATCACTTCCTTCAACAGAATATCAAAATACTCAAAATCCCTTTCTGCTGTGCATCACCAGACAGCCACCAGGGGTCAGTAGTGGAGGGAATGAACATGTAGTGTGGATTGGGCACCAATCAAGTGGGTTAGACAATTAATGCTGGCAGTCAGGTAGCATCACTGGTGAAAAAGAAAAGGTGATATTTCGGGAGGAGACTGTGAATCGGGGTAGAGGGAAACTAAAGTTATGAAAAAGGTTAAAAGAATAAACATAATAATAATAATAATAATAATAAACTTTATTAGGGACTCAAGGTCCAGACAAGGGGCAACATTACATTACAAATGCATTGCATATTAAATATCATAAAATACATATAAAATCTTGGTATATCACATAAAAACATCATAATTTATATATTTTTTAAAACCACAATACATAAGTTAAAAATCCAGATTAAAAGAATGATCAATGTCCTACAACGAGACAACGATACCAGTGTCTCCACAGCAGGGATTCGTAGCGTGTAGTGCTAACCCTTATGTTTGACAAGGCCCCAATAAGCACATTTTTAGAGTCATTTATCCTGCAAATTAATTTATACATGTGATGTCTTAGGATAGCTTCTAAAGTACTGACTCCTGCAGCCACAAACATATTACTGGCACTACATCATCTAGGTTGCCTTAGAAGTGTTCTCATGGCATCGTTATATGCCACCTTCAGTCTCTGCATACTTGTCTTTCCATAGTTCGACCACAGGTGCGCAGTGTAGAGTGGTGTGCAGTATGCTCTAAATAGCAACACCTTCACCACATCTGCACACGCACCAAATTTACGCAGGAGAATATTCGCCTGTACATACAGCATGCGTCGTTGCCTATAAATATCCTCATCATCTGTCATTTGTTCTGTAGTAATATGCAAATGAAAAGTATGAAGAAAACAAATCAAAGCCAGCAACTATGATCAAGGAAAGATGGAGCCTATAATTAGGGTTGCCAACTGTCCCGTATTATCCGGGACATCCCGTATTTTGGGCTAAATTGGTTTGTCCTGTAGGGGCCCGCCCTTGTCCCGTATTTGACTGCTGCAATTTGGATAGAGGGGACTGTCGGGTTGGAGCCCGCATCCGGCCCTGCCTCACCCGTCCCGACTTAGTGCAGCAGCAGCGCCTCGCCTGTGGCCCCGTCGGTCAGCAGCCCGGATAGCTGTCTGATCTTCGGACCTTCGCTTACAGCCGACACCACCACCCCTCCTTCTCTTGACCGATCATCGGTTCATGAATTGGATGGGGTGCCGGGCCAAAACTCCTCAGCTGGCTTGCCGGCTGTGGTCTGTGTACAGTCCAGTACCAGGGCCAACTCATCATTAACGCAGCCACGGGCAAGTCAGTCAACAAATTGCCGTTGGGAATTTGTCCGGTATTTTGACCTTTTGTCCCTTATTTGGAGTTGGAAAGTTGGCAACCCTACCCATAAAGGTCCATTGTTGGCTGTGGAAAAGGTGATAACAAGTGGATACTAACAGTGAAACTAAGCAGGCCGACAGTGAAACTAGAGGGACGACTAGGGTGGGGGAGGGAGGGAAAGAGATAGAATGCAAAGGTTACTTAAAATTAGAGAAATCAATATTCATATTGCTGGGTTGTAATCTGCCCATACAAAATATGAGGTGCTGATCCTCCAATTTGCATTTGGCCTCACTCTGACAGTGGAGAAGGCTCAGGACAGAAATGTCAGTGTGGGAATGAGAAGGGGTGTTAAGGTGCTTGGCCATCGGGAGATCACATAGGCCAAGGTGGACTGAGCGAAGGTGCTCAGCGAAATGATCGCCAGGTCTGCGCCTGGTCTCACTGATATATAGGAGTCTACACCTAGCACGGCGGATATGTCATGACTGATGTTGAGTTTTTGGAGGCGCTCATCTGGGCAATTGGAGAGTACTCCATCACTATTCTGACATGTGCCTTGTTGGTGGTGAGCGGAGCATGAAGAAAGTGGTCACCCACTACAGGATACGCATCCTTTTCCTTGCTTGTGATGTTTACAGTATATGGCAAGTCCAGAGGAGTTTCCGATCAATGGTAAACCCTGAGCTCTTGAGGATGGAGTAAATTGTGTGGATAATGCAAAAATGTTAGACTTTAGCTTTTAGATTCAGAGATACAGTGCGGAAACTGGCCCTTCAGCCCGCTGAGTCCATATACACTAATACTCTCCTACACAGTTTACAGTTCTTACCAAACTAAATTAACCTACAAACCTGGATAGATGCAAAATGCTGGAGCAACTTAGCAGGTCAGGCAGCATCTCCTTCCTGCACAATCTACAAACCTGTACGTATTTGGAATGTCATCGGAAACTGGAGCTCCCGGAGTAACCCCATGCGGTCACGAGAAAAACGTACAAACTCCGTACAGACAGCACCCGTCGTCAGGATTGAACCCAGGTCTCTAGCTATGTAAGGCAGCAACCTTACAGCTACACTACCATGCCATTTTGCCCTTGTTAGGAATGGCCGTTGCCTGATTGTTTTCCGGCACAAATGATTTGTAACTTTTACCCCTTGTCTGATTGTTATTGAAGTCTTGTTGCATGAAGCTTCATATGCTAAGGTGTTGCAAATGGAATGATGTCTTGGGCCTTGTGAGAATAGCATTTTTCAGCAGCACAACTCCTCAAAATAAATGTATGTCGCTTGCAACATGTTGCATGCTTAATATGCCTCTCCAAACACCAAAGCATTTTTATGGCATTTTATCATGTGAGTTAGGAAGCCCAATGTCATGCAATATCACAGCAAAGAGTGAAACAAGCCCACTGAATGTGACTGTGGAATGCGGAAACAGGGCGACGGTGTGAGTGCCCTATTTATCTTTGCTCAATTCTCACATCTAGTTACGATCAGCATGAGCAGTGATGCAGACATTTTCAGCTTCATTAAGTGAATGCAGAAAGAGAAAGCATTGCTTGCAATGACCACAAGATGGAGCATCAGTTTTATTCAAAATATCTTTATAAAACAAACATGATTTCCTAATCCTGTATATCATTTGTAAGATATGCAAACACATTAACTGTAAAATATATAATGAAGGCACACTGTAGAATCACAATAAAGGTTAAATTTTAACTGGATAGACACAAAAAGCTGGAGTAACTCAGCAGGACAGGCAGCATCTCTCGATAGAAGTAATGGGTGATGTTTCGGATCGAGATCCTTCTTCAGACTGAGAGTTACAATTTGCTGTACAGCCTTACAGTTTTAATAAGGAGTGCATATCATGGGCTTGCTGGATGGAAAGATCCAATGAATACACTCGCTAAATAACAGAAGTGGCAAGGTCTGGCATTGGATAGACATTGTGGATAACTAAATTGAGCATTTCAACATTTTTGAAATGTGTTATCACAATTAAAATATTTTATGTGGCTCAGAAAGGAGACTTTTTTTTTTAAATTTCAAAATAGACTTTATTCAAGTAATAAATATATACAATGCGTGAACCGTGCGAAAAATTCATCCGACATTTTCGGAGGCTATTGAACAAATTGTTCAATACAGTTTATACATTTTTCAAATTCCACGAAACTGTCCCCCACCCGTGCCACTCATGTGGCCCCCTGGCGTGGGATACCTTCCCTTATTTTGAGGGGTGTCTCCACCATACTGACATAAAAGAAGAATGTCTTTTCAAATCGCAGAGAGGTTGTGCAGTTTGTTTTAATGTTATTCTGATAAAGGCTATGACTGTTCTTTCTGAGCCGCAAAGTAAATGATTGGGTTTGCTGTTGTCATGACTGTGACTGCTGGGACAAATTCAATTGGTTAGCCGATGTCTTTTTATTGGTGGGAAGGTGGTTACTAAGGCTACATTTGTGCTATTTTTCGGGGGTATTTTACCATTGATTTGCATAAGGATACTCTACACTTTTGATATCTGGGACCATATTTTTCACTTGCCCAAAAACGTACTCACTGATTTGCATACAAAATACAATAGTAGAAACATTTGGACATGAAACCATATAATTTTCCTGATGTTTCTTTCGTGACCAACAAAGAGAAAAGATAATTTATTCAACATTTTTCAAGAAGCAAATAAGCTGGTTATCCAATAATAGACATAAAAGTTGGAGTAACTCAGCAGGTCAGGCAACATCTCTGGAGAAAAGGAATAGGTGACGTTTTGGGTCAAGACCCTTTTTCAGACTAGCTAGATATTCAAAACTCATTATGATTTCAATGCCTCCATGTATATGACACATGTTACAGTAATCCGGGCATCATGAAATCCTCCATAAAAACACATAACCCAAAGTTATTCATCAGAACTAGTGAAAGGTACACGTATTCTATTTAAGACGTGGTCCAGATTGAAATGTAACAACAAGTCTAACTCGCACTGCTCTATCCCGATGCTTGCAAAAATTAATTGGCTTCTAATTTGACAATTGCTCTGCTTAAACATTTCTCATCAGTTTGGCCTCTCTGTGGCCTTGTCCGTTGCCATCCTTCTAGCCAGTCTTTGTCCTATAATGCTCTTTGAAACCCTGTGCCTTCAAACCGGGCCTAAAGTAGAATACATAGTGGTTGAGGCGGGTACTATCATAAAGTTGAAGAAACATTTGGACAAGTACGTGGATAGCATTGCTTTGGAGGGAAATGGGTAAAAAATGCACATACCTGTAGGTTGGACCACTGTAGATGGGCTAGTTGGGCCGAAGGACCTGTTTCCACGCTGTATGACTTTATGTCTTTCCACTTCCATAAAATCCCAAGTCAATTAAACTTCCTTAGAGGATGATTGAATAGGTTTCTATGAGTGATTTATGCCATCTTTGAGCTGGGAAAGGGAGAAAATTTCTTTTGGAGATGGATCATGTAGATTGATGATGCGTGTGAACCAATCATACACAAGCCAGCATCACTAACTCCACCCCACTATAATACTTATACTAACACTCGTTTCCGGCACTGCCAGTCTGAGCAGCTAGGATGTACTGACAACCAACCGTCTTTAATGCTGTTAAGTTTCAGTGCTGATTAAAGATTAGTTTGAATCATATACCGTGTCTGGTGACTATTTACATGGTGTCAGGTGGGATTCAAACCCACGCCTCCAATCGGAGACCAGAAAATAGGGTGGCCATTCCGACCTTTGCCACAACATCCTCGACGGTCTTCATGGGATGGTGTGGGTGCTTAATGGCAGTGTTCAGGTCCTTCGGGTTGAACTAGACCAACTGACCTTCCTCACATCTGAGATGACTCATCCAGAAACTGAAAAGACAGTTCTCCGCCTATGGCGCTCCCGTCAGCCTGAGAACCGACAACGGTCGGCAGTTCACCAGCCACATGTTCAAGCTTTTCGCAGACGGATGGAACTTCCAGCACGTCACGAGTAGTCCCGAGTATCCACCGAGTAATGGACTCGCTAAACGCGCTGCCAGAAGCGCCAAGCACTTGCTGGAGGGAGCACGCATTTCAAAGTCAGACATCTATCTCGATCTCCTGAATCTCAGAAACATTGCCAGGGACGGAACCTTGGGATCGCCGGCACAGCGACTGATGTCGAGATTGATGAGGTCTTCGGTCCCCATCGCACAACAGCAGCTAGTCCCTCGGGTGCTGAAGCCTGCCGTTATCCAGAAACGTCTCCAAGAGAAGCATGACATCCAGAAACGGTCATCCGACAGTTCCAGCAGACCAGTCAAGCCTCTACTGCCGGGCCAGGTCGTCCGTCTACGAACTTCAACTGGACATTCCCGTCTGGGCACTGTTGTCAGCCCAACTGACGAGCCACGATCATACCTTGTGGACTGTGAGGGAGCGGTTTACCAGAGAAGTCGATAACACCTGCTTGCTGTGAGGGAGCCCCACCCACCGCCTGCTGGTCCCTATGCTCCACCGCTCCAGTTCCAGCCGCCTTCTGCAATGCCTCCCACCCGTCCCCGCATGCCTTACACCCCTCCTCGTCCCTCGGTGTCCACTAACCATGGGGCCTCACCCAACGCATGTTTCCCCTTTCGGGCCCCACAAGCCTCCACCGCGCCATTTTCGCCTCCGGGCTCTCCGTCTCATCTTTCTGGTGAGGGGGGGGGGGGGGGGGGGGGAGGGTTTGGTCCGCATGCGCTCGGGCCGTGTCAGTAGACCACCAGACAGATATGGCGAGTATGTTTAACTCCATGGTATGGGTGCCCTTCCACACTTAATCTTTAGGGGGAAGGATGTAGATTGATGATGCATGTGAACCAATCACACACAAGCCAGCATCACTAACTCCACCCCACTATAACATTATACTAACACTCGTTTCCGGCACTGCCAGTCTGAGCAGCTAGGATGTACTGACAACCAACTGTCTTTAATGCTGTTAAGTTTCAGTGCTGATTAAAGATGAGTTTGAATCATATACCGTGTCTGGTGCTTGTTTACAGATCATTTGTATGTTACGACCATTTGGAATGTTATGGGAAATGGACACAAATAAGTATGAACATGCATCACACTAAACATATCCCAATGCTTGCTAACGTACATTGCTTCTAATTTCAGAATAGCTCTGTTTATAAATTCTTACCTGTCTTTAAATCTCTCATAGCCTTATCCATTCCTAACCTTCAAACCAGTTATTGTCCTATAAACTTCCGTGGTCTCTATGTTTCTCGAGATCTGACCATTTCTGTTTCCCGTATTTTTTTTTATGGCAATTCCATCAGTTGTGCAGCTCAAAGTCTAGAATTCCTTTCTTAGGATTTTCTGCTTCTGCCTTTGCTTTCTGATGCTTGCAAAAATTTATTTATTTGTTTATCTTTTCTCATATCTCAAAGTCGTAGTTTGTCTAATAAGTGGTGCACGGTTGCTGACGTAGTGCCAGAAACCTGGGTTCAATCCTGACTGCAGTCGCTGTCTGTATGGAGTTTGTACGTTTCTCCTAGTGAGCACATTGGTTTTCCCCGGCTGCTCCGGTTTCCTCCCACACTCCAAAGACGTACAGGTTGGTAGGTTAAATGGCTTCAGTAAAATGTGTAAATTGTCCCTTGTGTGTAGCATATTGTAGTGTTGGTGCGGGCTCAGTGGGCCGAAGGGGCCTTTTTCCATGCTGTATCTCTAAACTAAACTAAAGTATTGTGTGACCTTGGGAGATTTTGTAAGTCAAGGTGCTTTATGCTGTTGATTGTGTCTGCATGGAACACCTTGGGATATTTCTCAATATTAAATATATGACATAATATGGGGCCTTGGGAGCATCTTTGGCAAATACTTACAAAATATTATGAAGACAAATAAACATTTTGTACCAATTCCTTTGTTGTTTACATTGGCTTATTTTCACGTAGACTTCAATGAAGAGTATTTTACAGAATATCTTGATTGGTTTAAAAGTTGGTTTTGAAAAGCAATCTTGCCAGTCCCATCCCTATGCTCTTGAACCACCTCCAAATGCTCTTGAACTTTCCTCCAAATGTTTGTCCAACTGTCTGACTCTTTTGTAGTTGGGATTAACAGAATGTGGAAAGCGGAACCATTGAGGTTTGTATTAAATCTTGTCTCTCATCTTAACATATGTCCTTTTCTTATGAATGCCCCTTTCCTAGGAAAAAGACTCTGGGTATTCACCCTCTCTATTCCCCACATGGTTTTATACACCCTATAAGATCACCTCTCAGCTTCCTGCACTCCAAGGCATGAAGTCCTAGCCTATCCAATTGTTCCCTATAACTCACCTCTAAAGTTCTGACAACATCCTCGTAAATCTTCTCTGCACTCTTTCCAGCTTAATGACATCCTTCCAATAGCAGAGTGACCATAAAATAAACACAGTATTCTAATTGTTCCAAACTATATATATTCAAGAAAGTGTTAGGTGCGGAATTTGTGCGGATGCCGTTTGGGTTGAAGAACGCCGCGCAGGCCTTTCAGCGGCTTATGGACTGCGTGTGCCGCAGATTGGACTTTGTCTTTGTGTACCTGGACGACATTCTGGTGGCCAGTCGCCCGCGACAGGAGCACTGCATCCACCTCCGTCAACTGTGTCAGCGCCTCAGCGATTTCGGTTTGGCTATCAACGCGTCCAAGTGCCGTTTCGGGGTGACGGCTATCGACTTCCTCGGCCACCGCGTGACTGCACAAGGGGTGGTGCCTCTGCCGACCAGGGTGGACGCTATCCACAGGTTCCCCCGTCCGACCACAGTTAGGGGCCTGCAGGAATACGTGGGGATGGTCACATTCTATCACCGCTTCCTGCCGTCAGCGGCTGCAATCATGCGTCCGCTTTTCCACCTGATTGCTGGTCATCGCAGGGAGGTTGATTGGTCCGTGGAAGCAACAGCGGCATTTGAGAGGGCTAAACAGGCACTGG
Source organism: Amblyraja radiata (assembly GCF_010909765.2). NCBI lineage: Eukaryota > Metazoa > Chordata > Chondrichthyes > Rajiformes > Rajidae > Amblyraja > Amblyraja radiata. The sequence continues at coordinate 1,991,623 of NC_045984.1, forward strand.
CTGATGCCACAATGCTCGTCCACCCACGAGAGGACGCCACGACCGCCTTGAGGGTGGATGCTTCTGAGGTTGCGGTTGGGGCAGTGTTAGAGCAGCTCGTTAAGGGTTGCTGGCGGCCACTTGCCTTCTTCAGCAGGCATCTCAGTGGTCCTCAGCGTCGTTACAGCGCCTTCGACCGTGAGCTCCTTGCCCTGTATCTCGCCGTACGTCATTTCCGCTATTTTCTGGAGGGGAGACAATTTACTGCATTCACGGACCACAAGCCGCTAACCTTCGCGTTCGCCAAGGTATCAGACCCGTGGTCTGCCCGGCTGCAGAGGCAGTTGGCGTATGTGTCCAAGTACACCACCTCCATCCGGTTCGTTGAGGACAAATTCAACAGGGTGGACGATGCCTTATCAAGACCTGCAGTCCACACGGTTCTCCAAGTCGGTGAGGGGATCAACTATTCCGCCCTGGCAGCCGCTCAGCTTGTCGACGAGGAGATGGCCGCCTATCGTACGGCGGTTTCGGGCCTGCAGTTGGAGGATGTTGTCTGTGGTCCTGGGGGTCCCACGCTGCTGTGCGATGTCTCCTCTGGAGTTTTGCGACCCATCGTCCCCATCGCCTGGCGGCGCAGGGTGTTTGAGGTGCTCCATGGACTTGCGCATCCCTCCGTCAGGGCGACAACAGCCCTGGTAGCCTCCCGCTTTATGTGGCATGGGCTGCGGAAGGAGGTTGGACATTGGGCGCGCACTTGCATCCCGTGCCAGACCGCCAAGGTGCAACGACACGTGCACGTGCCGTTGCAGGAGTTCCCCATTCCTCAGAAACGTTTCGACCGCATTCACGTGAACATCGTGGGGCCGCTGCCGTCGTCCCTGGGCATGACGTATCTATTCACCGTTGTGGACCGCTTCACGCGGTGGCCTGAAGCCATTCCGCTACAGAATTCCCCAACAACCACCTGTGCTCGAGCATTGTTGGCGCACTAGATCGCCTGGTTCGGTGTTCCACTGGACATAACTTCCGACCGGGGGCCTCAGTTCACGTCGGAGCTATGGTCGGCCATGGCACGCCTCCTGGGTGTTCGTCTGCACCACACGACGGCGTACCACCCGCAGTCGAACGGCCTAGTGGAGCGGTTTCACCGACAGCTTAAGGGTGCCCTGAGGGCGCGGCTCACTGACCCAGACTGGGTAGACGCTCTACCATGGGTTTTGCTGGGGATACGCACCGCACCCAAGGAGGACTTGGCCTCCTCCTCTGCCGAGTTGGTGTATGAGTCTCCATTAACGGTGCCTGGGGAGTTCATCCCGTCGGCATGTGGCCAGGTGGGTCAGCCTTCGGACGCTCTGCAATGCCTTCGGCAGACGGTGGGCAAGCTGGCGCCGGTGCCCACTTCTCGTCATGGGTCCTTCCGTCCGCACGTTCCCTCTGCTCTGGAGGACTGCCAGTTTGTTTTTCTGCGCAGGGATGCACATCGGACACCTCTACAACGGCCGTACGAAGGTCCCTTCCGGGTCTTGGAACATGGCTCGTCGACTTTCGTCCTGGACATGGGGGGTCGGCGTGAGACTGTTTCATTTGCGCGGTTGAAGCCAGCACATATTGATATCGATCGGCCGGCGCTGGTAGCGCTGCCCCGTAAGCGAGGGCGGCCTCTGTCTAGGGTACCTCCTCCTCTGGCTACTTTGTCCCCCGCACTTGTTGATCAGTCGCCTGTTCCGGGGCCGAGCGTTGTGTGCACCCGGGCTGGCCGCCGTGTACGCCCTCCTGTCCGTTTCGTACCTCGGGTACTTGGGGGAGGGGTCCTGTGGCGGTCCCTGGGGGGTAGGCCAATCGTTGGATCATCCCCCTCGCCGATTGAGGGACAGGGGCGTTGGTCTGCCACGGGGTTTCCTGACGACACTCCCTAGGGGTTCTGGCAGGGTGTCGTGGTGTGTACTCTGACTGTTGGAATTAAAAAGCTTCTTTTGAATCCGCCTGGCGTCTGGTCTTTTCCTGACCTTGACCAGGCCACTACAATATAGCTATTAGGGCTAACGGAATCAAGAGATTTGGGGAGAAAGCAGTAGGGTAGTGATTTTGGATGATCAGCCATGATTATATTGAATGGCGGTGCTGACTCAAAGGGCTGAATGGCCTTCACCTGCACCAATTTTCTATGTTTCTATACTCAATGCCCTGACTGATGAAGGCCCAATGTTGCAAAAGCGATCTTGACTACCCTATCAACCTGTCACGCCACTTTCAGAGAACTATATACCTGCACTCCAAGATCCCTCTACTCTACAGCAGTCCCCAAGGCCCTACTGTGATGACCATGCCCTGGTTTGACTTCCCAAAATGCAATGCCTAGCATCTATTTACATTAAACTCCATTATTCATTCCTCAACCCACGCCTGCTTTTACTAACCATCTTCACACTCTACAATCCACTTTAGCATCATCTACAAACATGGAGCACATATATAGGTGATGTTTCTGATCTGGACCCTTCTTCAAACACAAGATCCTGTGTGAAGAGGGGTCCCGACACAAATCACCACCTATCTATGTTCTCCAGAGATGCTGCCTGTTGAGTTACCCCAGCACTTTTTTTCTCTCAACATTGCTGTTTAGTCATTCATGACTGAGATGAAAAAAAATCTTCATACAGGATGGTTCAATGGTTCTTTATTATCACATTTACCAAGGTACAGTGACATTTTTTTTGTATACGGTTCAGTAAAATTATTCTCATACATAAATACAATGTCAGATTAAGTAAATAATGTATAAAAATAGCTCATTGAGTCCATATGAAATATTTGCCAGGTTTTGGTGCCATTTTCAAAGTCTCAGCTGCAGCTGGCTATCAATGCAGCCGTCGCTTCTATTCGGATCGACCAGTGAACCGTCGTTCCTCTCCTCCTCCGGCCACCTTGGTCTTTGTGCTCCAGACTTGCCTTCTGCAGCCGATCGTATGGCTGTGGAAGGTAAGACTCTGGTTCTTCTTACCGATCCTTTGTTTTCGCGTCCATCCCTGTCGCCAACTCCCACCACCCTCCTTTCCAGTTCTTTGCACCTTGGAGACGAGCAGGAGCCGGGCTCGGTGGCTACCCTCTCCAGGTGGGTTCTCGGTTCCGCGGCAGGTGAGCTAGACCTGCTGCTGGATTATTGTCAAGGTAGACAAAAGTACTGGAGAAACTCAGCGGGTGCAGCAGCATCTATGGAGCGAAGGAAATAGGCAACATTTCGGGCCAAAACCCTTCTTCAGACCTTCTTCGATTTTCCAGCATCTGCAGTTCCTTCTTAAACGGATTATTGTCAAGACCTGGGGCCCAACAGGTCCTTCTGCCACTCGGCCTGGCGGGATGGTGCACCATCAGAATTATCTATTCAAGAAGCTTAGTTACGATTTACAGCCAAATCAAAGATCAAAAGATTTTATGAAATCAAAGTCTATAGGGTTAGTAAAAGATAGTGTAGCACAGCTGGTAAAGCTGCTGCGTCACAGTGCCAGAGACTCGGGTTCGATCCTGGCCTCGAGTGCTGTCTGTGTGGAGTTTGCCCCTTCTCCCTGTGACCACATGGGTTTCCAATTTGCGTGTGGGTTTGTAGTCTAATTGGCCTCTGTAAATGTGTAGGGAATGGGTGATCAATAGTCACCGTGGATTCAGCGGGCTGAAGGACCAGTTTCCATGGTGTGTCTAAAACTAAAGTGCCCTGATCTTGTTAAATAGCACGTGCTCGAGGGGCCAAATGGTCTAGTCCTGTTTAGATTACAAAGTGCTGGAGGAACTCAGTGGATCAGGCAGCATTTGTGGAGAACATGGATAGGAAATGTTTTGGGTTGGGACCCTTCTTCAGAATCTTCAAGCTTAGTCCTGTTGCTATGTTCTTTTTCCAGTTTTATTTGCAAAGTTTCTAATCACCAACCTACTCGGGCATCACATTCCCAATCCTGCCCACTCATTACATTAAACAGCTTCTCCTCATTATCTCTGGCTCTTTTTGCCAATCACCTTAAATAGATTTACTGATGACGGCTTTTGATTTATTCTCAGCGATCAATAGGACATTTGTAAAGTTGTAGATGTTTCACTCCCCCCCCCCCCCCACTGGACATTCAGTTATGATACTCAACTGTGTGACAAAGGATTTGATGTGATGTGTATACATTAAACACAAGATTATTACTAATTTCACAAGTTCCCTCTCTAAAAGAAATGGTATTTGTATATTTATATCTCCTGAGTGTATGCCAACTTCAAGAGATATCTGAAAGCTGTGATTACTAATACACAAGACACTGTACAGACAATAACCGTTTAATTTACACTTCACTTCACAAAGCATCAAAGGCTCAGGCATATAATTTTAATTTTCTGTTAGAATATTTTCATTAAGACTACCTAATATGTACTGTAATTTTACAAAAAATAGTATTAGCTTTTGTTTCATTTTCAGTATATTTATTTAATGCTACATATCATTCAGATTATAGTCTGCGACCTTGTGTTGCACTTTTCTTTAGTGCAACCCTCTTCTAATCAGCAGTTACACCCTGTTCTAACCGTATCAGCTTTCTAAACAGGAAACATTCGTAAAATTCTTACCCTTTGGCATAATTTAACTGTTTTTTTCATAATTGAAATAATTTCTGGTTACACCTCACCCATTTTACTGTTTGTTCTCTTAATCAGATTTCTTTCATCTTTAAAAATTCTCTACAGTTGTTTTATTTTACCATCTAACCATGTGCTCCCATTGCTTCCGTCAATTCAAGTTTACTTTCTTCTGATGCAATGAAATATTAAATATAAGGTTTTACAGTTGGAGTCTTTGCCCCAAAAGTAAAAACGTCTGACGCTAAAAAGTCTAAAATTGGATCTCCTTTAAGATTAAAAAATCCTTTACTACATCAAGGAGTGATGTTTCAATCTGCAGGGAGGATTCATTTCTTTGAGACCCAGTTATTTCCTTCCCATTCTATATTTGAAAGCTTGCCACAACAAGCCATGAAAGTGATACTCCACTCTTACAGAAAACCTGGGCCTTCAAAACCAGTCTTAAAGTACAATAAATAATGGTTGAGGCACGGACTATCACAACATTTAAGAAATATTTGTACAGGGACATGGATAGGAAAGGTTTGGAGTGGTATGGGGCAAATGCATACAGGTGGGACTAGTGTAGATGGAGCAAGTTGGTTGGCATGGGCCAGTTGGGCCGAAGTGCCTTTTTCTACACTATATGACTCGCTGAGTCTAAATGTAGTATTTCCATTTCCATAAAATCCCAGTCAATTAAACTTTCTTATTGGATGATTAAATGCATTTGCATTAGTGAATTTTGCAAATTATGAGATGAGAAAGGAAGTAAATGTATTTTAGAGATGGACCACTTCTGTTAAGAACGCTTGGAATGCTATGGGAAATAAACAAAAATAAATATTTAGGATAGAAGTCAATGCCTGATCAGGTATTTCCTATTGTTTACGTCATTAGACGAAGGGCGGGAAGAATTTTAAAGGCAAGTCTCACATCTTGGTTAATTAACAGCTGTCAATAAAAGGAAGGTAAGCTTAAAAGTGAGCAAATCAGAGATAGGAGTTATCAAGAGGTGGTCACACCGAAGGTGCAGAGAATAGATGGGTGACCACCAGGAAAGGGAGTAGGCAGAGTGTTCAGGGATCCCCTGTGGCCATTCCTCTGCAAAACAGAGAGTCATAGAGTCTTACAGTTTGGAAACAGGTCTTTCAGCCCAACATGCCCACACCGGCCAAACTGTCCCATCCACATTAGTCCCATCTACCCACGTTTGGTCCATATCCCTTTAAACCTATCCTATCCATATACCTGTCTACATGTTTCTTAAACATTGCAACTACCTCCTCTGGCAGCCCATTCCATGCACCCAATACCCTTTGTGTGAAAAAGTTACCCTTCAGATTCCTATTAAATTTCTCCCCCTCCCCACCATTTCATTGGGCAAGTCATGTAGGAGTCATTTAAAGCCCAGTTGATCAATGTGCGAGCGAGAGAGAAAACGGGGAATTACAGACCAGTTAGCCTGACTTTGGTGGTGGGAAAGATGCTGGAGTCAATTATTAAAGAGGTAATAATGGGGCATTTGGATAGCAGTAAAATGATTGGACCAAATCAGCATGGATTTATGAAAGGAAAATCATGCTTTACTAATCTTCTGGAATTTTTTGAGGATGTGACAAGTAAAATGGATGAAGGGGAGTCAGTGGATGTAGTGTATCTAAACTTTCAGAAAGCCTTTGATAAGGTCCCGCACAGGAGACTGGTGACTAAAATTAGGGCACATGGTATTGGGGGTAGGATGTTGACGTGGATAGAAAATTGGTTGGCAGACCGGAAGCAAAGAGTAGGAGTGTACGGGTCCTTTTCAGAATGGCAGGCAGTGGCGAGTGGAGTGCCGTAAGGCTCGGTGTTGGGGCCGTAACTGTTTACCATATATATTAATGATTTGGAAGAGGGTATTAGAAGCAACACTAGCAAGTTTGTGAATGACACAAAGCTGGGTGGCAGTGGAAACTGTGAAGAGGATGTTAGGAGGTTGCAGGGTGACCTGGACAGGTTGAGTGAGTGGACAGATGCGTGGCAGATGCAGTGTAATATAGATAAATGTGAGGTTATCCACTTTGTCGGCAAAAACAAGGGGGCAGATGATGAGGATATATATAGGCAACAACGCATGCTGTATGTACAGTGGCTTGCAAAAGTTTTCATACCCCTTGAACTTTTCCACATTTTGTCACGTTACAACCACAAACGTAAATGTATTTTATTGGAATTTTATGTGATAGACCAACACAAAGTGGTGCATAATTGTGAAGTGGAAGAAAAATGATACATGGTTTTCAAATTTTTTTACAAATAAAAAACTGAAAAGTGTGGCGTGCAAAAGTATTCAGCCCCCCTGAGTCAATAATTTGTAGAACCACCTTTTGCTGCAATTACAGCTGCAAGTCTTTTGGGGTATGTCTCTACCAGCTTTGCACATCTAGAGACTGAAATTTTTGCCCATTCTTCTTTGCAAAATAGCTCAAGCTCTGTCAGATTGGATGGAGAGCGTCTGTGAACAGCAATTTTCAAGTCTTGCCAGAGATTCTCAATTGGATTTAGGTCTGGACTTTGACTGGGCCTTTCTAACACATGAATATGCTTTGATCTAAACCATTCCGTTGTAGCTCTGGCTGTATGTTTAGGGTCGTTGTCCTGCTGGAAGGTGAACCTCCGCCACAGTCTCAAGTTTTTTGCAGACTCTAACAGGTTTTCTTCCAAGATTGCCTGGTATTTGGCTCCATCTATCTTCCCATCAACTCTGACCAGCTTCCCTGTCCCTGCTGAAGACAAGCATCCCCACAGCATGATGCTGCCACCACCATGTTTCACAGTGGGGATGGTGTGTTCAGGGTGATGTGCAGTGTTAGTTTTCCGCCACACATAGCATTTTGCATTTCGGCCAAAAACTTCAATTTTGGTCTCATCTGACCAGAGCACCTTCCTCCACATGTTTGCTGTGTCCCCCACATGGCTTGTGGCAAACTGCAAACGGGACTTCTTATGGCTTTTTTTCAACAATGGCTTTCTTCTTGCCACTCTTCCATAAAGGCCCGATTTGTGGAGTGCACGACTAATAGTTGTCCTGTGGACAGATTCTCCCACCTGAGCTGTGGATCTCTGCAGCTCCTCCAGAGTTACCATGGGCCTCTTGGCTGCTTCTCTGATCAATGCTCTCCTTGCCCGGCCTGTCAGTTTAGGTGGACGGCCATGTCTTGATAGGTTTGCAGTTGTGCCATACTCTTTCCATTTTCGGATGATGGATTGAACAGTGCTCCGTGAGATGTTCAAAGCTTGGGATATTTTTTTATAACCTAACCCTGCTTTAAACTTCTCCAAAACTTTATCCCTGACCTGTCTGGTGTGTTCCTTGGGCTTCATTATGCTGTTTGTTCACTAATGTTCTCTAACAAACCTCTGAGGCCTTCACAGAACAGCTGTATTTATACTGAGATTAGATTACACACAAGTGGACTCTATTTACTAATTAGGTGACTTCTGAAGGCAATTGGTTGCACTGGATTTTATTTAAGGGTATCAGAGTAAAGGGGGCTGAATACTTTTGAATATCATTTTCCTTCCACTTCATAATTATGCGCCACTTTGTGTTGGTCTATCACATAAAATCCCAATAAAATGCATTTACGTTTGTGGTTGTAACGTGACAAAATGTGGAAAAGTTCAAGGGGTATGAATACTTTTGCAAGCCACTGTATAGGCAAATATTCTCTTGCGTATGTTTGGTGCGTGTGCAGATGTGGTGAAGTCGCTATTTAGAGCATATTGCACACCACTCTATACTGCGCACCAGTGGTCGAGCTATGGAAAGACAAGTTTGCAGAGACTAAAGGTGTCATATAATGATGCCATGAGAACTCTGCGAAGGAAACCTAGATGATGTAGTTCTAGTAACATGTTTGTGGCTGCAGGAGTCAGTACTTTAGAAGCTATTCTAAAAAACGCTATGAATCCCAATTGTGGAGACACTGGTATCATTGTCTCGTTGTGGAACATTGATCATTCATTTATTCTGGATTTTAATTCATGTATTGTTTTTTTTTTAAATATATAATTTATGATGCTTTTATAAGTGATATACTAAGATTTTATCTGTACTTTATGATATTTTTAAATATGCAATGCATTTTTATGTAATGTTGCCTCTTGTCTGGACCTTGAGTCTGAAATAAAGATTATTATTATTATTATTATTATTATTATTATTATTATTATTATTATTATTATTATTATTATTATTATTATTATTATTATTATTATTATTATTATTATTATTATTATTATTATTATTATCTCAATGGGGTTAGGTTAGGTAAGGGGGAGTTGCAGCGAGACCTGGGTGTCCTTGTACACCAGTCACTGAAAGTTAGCGTGCAGGTACAGCCGGCAGTGAAGAAAGCTAATGGAATGTTGGCCTTCATAACATGAGGATTTCAGTATAGGAGTAAAGGGGTTCTTCTGCATTTGTATACGGCTCTGGTAAGACCACATCTGGAGTATGGTGTACAGTTTTGGTTTCCTAATTTAAGGAAGGACATCCTTGTGATTGAGGCAGTGCAGCGTAGGTTCACGAGCTTGATCCCTGGGATCATATGAGGGACTCATATGAGGTAAGATTGAAAAGACTAGGCTTGTATTCACTGGAGTTTAAGGATGAGGGGGTATCTTATAAAAACATATAAAAGTATAAAAGGACTGCATAAGCTAGATGCAGGAAAAATGTCCAGAACCAGGGGCCACAGTCTTAGAATAAAGGGGAGACCATTTAAGACTGTGGTGAGAAAAAAAAATTTCACCCAGAGAGTTGTGAATTTGTGGAATTCCCTGCCACAGGGGGCAGTGGAGGACAAATCACTGGATGGATTTAAGAGAGAGTTAGATAGAGCTCTAGGGGCTAGCAGAATCAAGGGATATGGGGAGAAGGCAGGCAAGGGTTAATGATTTGGGACGATCAGCCATGATCACATTGAATCAGCTCGAAGGGCCGAATGGCCTCCTCCTGCACCCATTTTCTATGTTTCTATATGTTTCTATTTTCCCGGTGAACGCGTGGGTGTTCTCAGGGTGTTCCAGTTTTATCCCACATTCCAAACATGCTCAGGTTTGTAGCTTAATTGGCTTCTGTAAATTGTCCCTAGTGTGTAGGATAGAACTAGTATATGGGTCATCAGTGGTCAGCACGGACTCAATGGGCTGAAGGGCCTGTTTACATGCTGTATCTGGAAACTGAAGCTAAACTAAACTAAACCAAACCTGTTTCCACTCCAAATGTCTGGGTTATGAGGTGGTTGATGAGGCTAATATGGGAATCAGTTTTAGCCTCAGGCGGAACAGGAGCAAGGGTAATCTGGGAGATTATTTGCATTGGATCGCCAACATCGAACAATCCAATCTTCATCCAATTTTATTACTGCAAATGAAAACCAGAAACAATTCTGTGTGCTTCTAACAAATGGACTCAAGGTATGTGAAAAGTGTTTGATGCGTGCTACTCTGTCAGCGGAAAGACAATCGAGTACAAATATATGATAAAGGGAATAACATGAATAACTTTTAGTGCAAGATAAAGTCCCGTAAAGTCTGATCAAAGACAATCCATGGGTCTCCAATGAGGTAGATAGTAGTTCAAGACTGCTCCCTAGTTGTTGCTAAGATGGTTCAGTTGCCTGATAACAGCTGGGAAGAAACTTTCCCTGAATCTGGACGTGTGTGTTTTCATACTTCTATTCCTCTTGCTTGTTGGGAGAGGGGAGAAGAGGGAATGGCCAGTGTGGAACTCATCCTTGATTCTGCTGGTGGTCTTGTTGAGGCGTGAGCTGTAAATGAAGTCAATGGAAGGGAAGTTGGGTTTTGTGATGGTCTGGGATATAACATATAACATATAACATATAACAATTACAGCACGGAAACAGGCCATCTCGACCCCTCTAGTCCGTGCCGAACACATAATCTCCCCTAGTCCCATATACCTGCGCACAGACCATAACCCTCCATTCCTTTCCCATCCATATAACTATCCAATTTATTTTTAATGATAAAAACGAACCTGCCTCCACCACCTTCACTGGAAGCTCATTCCACACAGCTACCACTCTCTGAGTAAAGAAGTTCCCCCTCATGTTACCCCTAAACTTCAGTCCCTTAATTCTCAAGTCATGTCCCCTTGTTTGAATCTTCCCTACTCTCAGTGGGAAAAGCTTTTCCACGTCAACTCTGTCTATCCCTCTCATCATTTTAAAAACCTCTATCAAGTCCCCCCTTAACCTTCTGCGCTCCAAAGAATAAAGCCCTAACTTGTTCATGCATCCACAATTCTTGCAATTTATTGCAGTGTTCGGTGGATCTGTTCCAAAACCATACTGTACTGCACTCCAATAAAATAGAATGGAATAGAATGTTTGTTTCCAAATTCCAGCGTTGGGCATGGAAATAGCGAAGCATCCCCTTCAAGAAAGTTAGAGCCCCAGGGATATCAGCCAAGAAGGGTTGCTTTACTTATGCTGCCAGTGGATTTGCAGGATTTTACAGATTCACCGTGGTAGTATCTCCCCAGTGTTTTAAAGTGCCTGTGATACATAGATCATGTCTTAATTAGTCAAATGTGTGCAATTGTTAAATTGAATAAAAGCACAATAATTCACAGCTGGTTTCTCATTTTCCTATAAGGTGGTATATCGAATGAGCTGCCAGAAGAGGAAGTTGAGGCAGGTACAACAATAGCTTTTAAAGGACATTTGGACTGGTACATTCTTCCTGTGACTGCATGGGTTTCATCTGGTACTCCAGTCTCCACTGACGTCCAAAAGACATGCGGATTTGTCGGTTAATTGGCCTACGTTTGCACAGGTACATGGATAGGAAAGATTGAGGGGGATATGGGCCAAACCAGGTAAATGGGACTGCCTTTGATGGGGCATCTTGGACGAGTTGGGCCAAAGGGCATGTTTCCGTGCTGCATAACTAACTCTATATCTGTATAATATTCTTTTCAATCCACTTTAGCTACAGTCAGGAAGACATCATTGCTACCCAATACACCATGAGTTTTATATCATGATCTTCAACAATTTTAGTTGTCCTGGAAACCTGAAGGCAATGGTGAATTTTGGCGTCAATATCTGCTTTCATTGAGAGGTGATTCCCAAAATATGGGAAACAGGTCATGTTTTCCAGGGAATCTTATGGAACTTCATTGTCAGAGGATGGAAATCTAGCGTTGGGAGAGAACCTTTATTTTGCAACTGTTAAGTGTACGGCTCTTTCTGTGGCATGTTTTGGTGAACAATGACAGAGCTTGGCTTCTAAACTTGCAGATATGTAAACCTCACCAGTATAAGGCAGCTTGATGACTGAATTTGGAGTTATCGCAGTCATCTTGAGATGTCCAATAATAGTGATCAAATAAAACCTGCAAGAAGTTAAACACAATTAGATTTTTGTTAAATATCATATAACCATATAACCATATAACAATTACAGCATGGAAACAGGCCATCTCGACCTTTCTAGTCCGTGCCGAACACATATTCTCCCCTGAACATCTGAACATAATAAAGGAAACTAACTAAAATCAATCTAATATGTTTACACTTAATTTACCAGACATGATCTACTGGCAGTTAATCATTAAACTTTCTTTGGAATGGCTTATCAGATGACTGGTTAGTTAAATTGCCCTTTTCTCATATGTAGAGAGACTTTGATTATTTTATCTATTTTATAATTTAACTATTATGAGAGATTTTGCAACAAGGAAAGTAATTAATGGTTATTTGAACAGTGTACTCTGGTTTCCTCTAACAAAGTTAATCTCCAAGTTGAATCGTTAGTAAGGAAGGCAAACGCAATGCTAGCATTTATTTCAAGCAGACTAGAATACAAAAGCAGGGATGTAATGTTGAGGTTCCATGAGGTGCTGGTCAGGCCGCATGAGGAGTGTTGTGAGCAATTTTGGGCCCCATATCTGAGGATGGATGTGCTTGCTCGGCAGATGGTCCAGAGGAGGTTTACAAGAATTATCATAGGAATAGTAAGATTAAACGAGAACTTACCAGTTTGAAGTTTGATCTTTATTTTATGAGGAGTTGCGTTGAGGGACTACGTGAAGAAGGCCCATCCAGGCGCACATACGTCCATCTTCAAAGCAGCGGTGTGAAATCACAGATGATAGATACCGAAGGATAATAGTAAGCTACGTGATACCAACTTAACTTACCTTTGATCTTTATTAGGGTGGGAGCGGAGGGCACGTAGTCCCTCAACGTAACTCCTCATAAAATAAAGATCAAACCTCAAACTGGTAAGTTCTCGTTTAATCTTACTATTTTACTTCGGAGTCACGTGAGTGACTACGTGAAGGTTTTAAAGTTTCTGTGATTTCAGGCCGTAGATTCAATTCCGGCGTATCACTGCATTTGATTGACTCTATGAGTGAAAGACAGTCAATAACATGCAACCATAACATTTATGTAATCAGTTAATGGTTTATTCATGATAAACATTTTGTGTCCCCTTTTAATCACTGGGAACATTTAATACTGAATCCAAAACAGTACCACCAAATACACCAGGGTCTGCAATCTCTTTGTGATAATACTTGTGAAACATCCTTTCATTTCCCCATCCTGCGGCCGCGAGGATATTGTCTATTGGAACGTCCAAATCCTTGGCCGCCGATGTTGCCGCAGCCCTGGTGGAATGAGATTTAAATTTGTCAGTATCAATTCCTATTGTCAGTATCATCCACTAGCACCTGCTTCAGCCATCTGGAAATGGTTTGTGTTGACACTTTTTTGTGTGTTTTTTTATGGCTGATAAGTAATGCGGATTCTACACCTTGGTGCTTGGTGGCCTCAATGTAGCGTTTCAAATGTGTCACTACGCAAAGTCTTGGATCTGTAGGATATGCTGTAAAGACTAATTTACACCCCATGACTCCTGGTCTGCTCTGTTTTAGCAAGTCATAGACATAGAATGTAATTTCCTCTGTTGTCATTCCCATTCTGTCTATACGTAATGTGTGTAATGTCTATACTCTTTGTGCTGAAACTAATGCCATTAACATGACTACTTTCATGGTAATTTTGTCTAAAGACAAATTTGAGATGGGACTCCAATCCCGAAGTAACATGAGTACATCCCTCACTTTCCAGATTTCCATATATCTCGTTCTGGGAAGTTTAGCATTAAAGATACCCTTCATGTATCTACAAACCAAGGGGTGTGATCCTAGAACCTGTTGTTCAGATGCTCTCCATAAATATGCAGAGAGGGCACTCCTTGCAGTGTTGATCACACTATAACTTAAATTTACATCAAAATGTAATGTTGACAAAAATTCTACAACATCTGAAGTGTCTGCTGTGTGTTATGAAATGGTTTGTTTTGCACAAAACTCCTCCCATTTCTTAATGTAAGAAATGTACTGCTTCTGGGTACTATCCCTCCAGGATCCTGTAATTACATCCATAGTGCGATCTGATAGTCTTCTTCCGACATATGGCCTTTTTAGAATCTGCAAATCAACAAATCAATACGATCATGTAAAGGATGAAAATCACCAGTTACAGGGTGCACGAGTAGGTTTTCTTGTCTTGAGATATGCATTAGAGGTTCTGTCACCATTTTTAACACTAGTGGATACCATGGTTGTGTGGACCAATCTGGGACAACCAATAATCCTGAAGCATTATCTTGTTTGATCTTTTGTAGACATCTACTGATAAGACAAAAGGGAGGAAATGCATATAAAAACATTCCACCCCAATTTAGCGAGAATGCATCTACCCCTGTTGCACCTGGGTCTGGTTCCCATGAAACATATTGAGGTAATTGATGGTTCAGTCTGGATGCAAACAAGTCAATTTCTGGTTTCCAAATTTTTGAACAATGTTATGGAAAATGTCACGATTTAACATCCATTCTGTATTGTCATTAAATTTTCGTGACCTAGTGTCTGCAATTATATTGAATTTACCTGGGAGGTAAATTGCAGAAAGCCAAATGTTTCTCATAATTCACCAGTGCCAAATCATGTTTGCCAATCTGTCACAAGCTTCTGACTTGATTCCACCCATATGATTGACATATGCTACTGCCGTAGTGTTGTCAATCTGAACCTGCACATGCAAATTTTGCACCTTAGCGCAAAGAGCTTTAAGCCCATGAAATGTACTTAATAATTCTAGATAGTTAATGCCATGTGCCTCGAGCAAAGGTTCTTCCTCCGCATTCCATCTACCTCCACAGCTCGAGATGGTATCAGCAGCTCCCCAACCGAGTGTGCTCCCCAACCGGGTAAGTTTGTAGAATGATAGCTGTTGATTCAACCAGAATTTTTCTGTAAGAATAATGAACATTCTTAATCCACCATTGTATATCATCACTGCTGTTTTCAGTAGTTGGGTCTATCAAAATGCCCGGTATGCCTTTTTAATGCTTGGACCTTTGCTCGCTGCAGTTGTTGGCAATGCAGTGGTCCAAACTCAACAGCTGGAAAAGAAGCAATTGGTGAGACCAAATCTGGAGTATGGTGTACAATTTTGGTCGCCCAATTATAGGAAGGATGTCAACAAAATAGAGAGAGTACAGAGGAGATTTACTAGAATGTTGCCTGGGTTTCAACAACTAAGTTACAGAGAAAGGTTGAATAAGTTAGGTCTTTATTCTCTGGAGCGCAGAAGGTTAAGGGGGGACTTGATAGAGGTCTTTAAAATGATGAGAGGGATAGACAGAGTTGACGTGATCAAGCTTTTCCCTTTGAGAATAGGGAAGATTCAAACAAGAGGACATGACTTCAGAATTAAGGGACAGAAGTTTAGGGGTAACATGAGGGGGAACTTCTTTACTCAGAGAGTGGTAGCGGTGTGGAATGAGCTTCCAGTGGAAGTGGTGGCGGCAGGTTCGTTGGTATCATTTAAAAATAAATTGGATAGGCATATGGATGAGAAGGGAATGGAGGGTTATGGTATGAGTGCAGGCAGGTGGGACTAAGGGAAAAAAGTTGTTCGGCATGGACTTGTAGGGCCGAGATGGCCTGTTTCCGTGCTGTAATTGTTATATGGTTATATGGTTTGCCAAGTAGGCTTGCCACTTGCCTGATTAATGGTTGTTGATCTGAAATTAGTTTGTTACAACCTTCAATTAGCTGCAGTTTTTTGTCCTTGGGTAAGGTCACTATCATGTGATCTGAATTAATAGTGAACCCCAAGTAATCAATTATTTTATTAGGTGACAATCTAGATTTATCTAGATGGATAAGAAAGCCCAGATTTTGAAATGTAAGTTTGACTTCTAAAACTGATGCTTTTGTTATGGCTTTAATTTCTCCCACAATTAAAATGTAATCCAAATAAGCCATTATCAAATGGCCCTGGGCTCTTAACAATGCTAAAATTGGTGTTAGCAATTTTGTAAACAATCTAGGGGCTGAGAATCCATTAGGCAATGCTTTGAATTGCCACAATTGATTCATCCAGATAAATTTCAAATATCTACGATCATTAACATGCACAGCCACAGAGTAATATGCATCTTGGAGATCTATGCTTGCCATATAACATTCTGTTGAAATTAGATGCAAAGCATTAGTAAATGTCTCCATTTTGAAATGTTTATACTGTACAAAAGGGTTGAGACTTGTTAAGACTAAAATGATTCTATAGCCACCATCCTTTTTTGGTCTAGAAAAAATACTAGATATAAATTGGTGGTTTTGATAAACTGTTTTCTCAATCACCCCGTTTTTACTCAATTTGTCAAGGTCTACTTGAATGATTCTATTCTCTTCTTTAGAGAAAGAATGTATTCGTTTCGGAATATGTTGAGTATGGATAACCTCCCCCAACAGTCACCGCAGGAGACGGAGAGACCGCAAACAGAAGCGAGGGCATAGAGCCGGCGTGCTAACTCGGCTAAAGAGGAATCCGCACAGACCACCACTCCCCAGCCTCTTTGTCTCCAACGCCAGGTCTCTTAACAACAAGATGGACGAACTAAGCCTCTGTTTATCATCACAATCAGCTATCCAGGATAGTTGTGTTCTGATAATCAGTGAGACCTGGCTCCATCCTGGAATACCTGATGCTGTTATCGAGCTAGCGGGCCGGGCTACTCACCGCAGCGACAGAACCGAAGCCTCAGGTAAACAATGCGGGGGGAGCCTGGTTGTTTTTACGAACAATAACTGGACTACGGATGCTACTGTTACTGAGAGACATTGCTCACCAGACCTAGAAATGATGGTAGTTAAATGCAGACCCTACCATCTCCCAAGAGAATTTTCTGTGGTTTTTATTACAGTCGTGTACTTAGCTCCAGAGGCTAAAGCTAATGTAGCACTGGGCTACCTGCTAAATGCGATCAACAAACAACAGAACTCACATCCTGATGGGGTTTTTATCGTGGCTGGTGACTTTAATCACACCAACTTTAAAGAAAGTACTGCCACGGTTTGTGCAACATGTTAAATGCCCAACTCGAGGGGAAAACACACTAGACTGTGTTTATTCTAACATTCCTAAAGGTTACAGATCCTTACCCCCCCCCCCCCCCCCCCCCCCTTGGACAGTCAGACCACCAGTCATTGTTGTTAATCCCAGCCTACATCCCCATCAGTAGAAAGCAGAAACCCACTACCAGGATCATTAAAACTTGGCCAGAGGATGCAACCTTACAACTGCAGGACTGCTTTCAGAGCACAGACTGGAGTTTATTTTATAACCAGGACCTAGAAGAGTACGCTGCAGCAGTACTCTGCTACATCAGATGTTGTGTGGAATGTGTCACCATCAACAAGTGCATCCGTGTCTTTCCGAACAGGAAACCATGGATGACTACGGAGGTCCAGTGTCTTCTGAAGAAGCGGGACTTGGCCCACAAATCTGGCAACAAAGAACTGTACAGCGCTGCCAGACACAACCTTGAGCGGGGCATTAAATCAGCTAAAATGTCCTACAAGGAGAAGATCGAGGACCATTTCACCTCCAGGGATACAGCACGCATGTGGCAGGGAATACATCACCTAACAAACCTCAGGGGCAGCAGGGACCCACCGACAGCTGCAAATACATCGCTGGCAGAGGACTCATCGCTCAACCACTTTTTTGCCCGTTTCGAGAGAGGTCCGAATGAAAGAACCTCTCTCCAACTGGACCCTGCTGACCAGCCACTTACCCTCCAGTTAGAGGAGGTAAAGCGGGCCCTGAGAACTGTTAATGCTAGTAAGGCTGCTGGCCCGGATGAGATCCCAGGCAGGGTGCTCCGGGACTGTGCTCGCCAGCTCGCTGGGGTATTCACAGACATTTTTAATCTTTCCCAGCGTGCCTGAAAACCACCACTATCATCCCGGTGCCCAAGCAGACAATCATCAACTCCCTCAATGACTACAGGCCCGTTGCTTTTACATCTGTAGTCTCCAAGTGCTTTGAAAGGCTGGTCCTAGGTCACCTTAAATTATCTCTCCCCCCCTCACTCGACCCACACCAGTATGCATATAGGGCTAATAGATCTACAGAGGATGCCATAAACAGTGTCCTCCATGCTGCACTACAACACCTAGAGGAGAAGGGGTCATATGTCTGGATGCTTTTTGTTGATTACAGCTCAGCTTTTAATACAATCATACCCAGCAAGCTGATCGCAAAAATGCTAGACCTTGGCCTCAGCAGTCAACTGTGTCAGTGGATATTGGACTTTCTCAGTGAACGCCCACAGACGGTGAGACTTGGACCCTACACCTCGACATCCCTGACCCTCAGCACAGGAGCACCTCAGGGCTGTGTGCTCAGTCCGCTCCTCTACGCCCTATACACACATGACTGCTTGCCCCATCACCCCGCAAATAGGATCATAAAATTTGCGGACGATACAACCGTGGTGGGGCTCATCTCAAATGGGAACGAGGTCGCTTATAGAGAGGAGGTGCACAGACCTTCTGAGTGGTGTGCTCACAACAATCTCTCTCTGAACACTAAAAAGACAAAGGAGATCATCACTGATTTCAGGCGACATAGAGCGGAGCTCAGGCCACTGGAGATAGGGGGCGAGGAGGTGGAGAGGGTGCCTAGTTTTAAATTTCTGGGGATCAACATCAGTGAGGATCTTAAATGGTCTGTGAACTCTGCTGTAGTTGTAAAAAAGGCGCAACAGAGACTTTACTTCCTCAGAACACTGAGGAAGGCCCATCTGTCTGCTAAACTGCTGGAGTCTTTCTACCGCTGTTCGGTAGAAAGCATACTGACTTACTGCATAACTGCCTGGTTTGGGAACTGTTCAGCAGCTGACAGAGCAGCTCTCCAGAGGGTGATAAAAACTGCCCAGGGTATCATTGGACTCCCCCAGCACCCTCTGGAGGACATTTACCACTCCAGATGCCGCAGCAGGACCTGTAATATCGTGAAAGACATTACACATCCTTGTCACCACCTTTTCACACTGCTGCCCTCAGGAAAAAGGTACAGGTCGCTAAAGTCACGCACTGCCAGACTCAAGAACAGCTTTTACCCATCAGCAATCTTGGAACTGAACTCTGACTCGGGAGCGGGTTATGGGGAACGAGGGGGGGTGGGAGACAGTGTTAATCTATGTAAATGTGAATCCATGGGTGGGTTTGGGGAGGGAGGGAGTGTAAAAATTATGAGTATGTGAATGTTTGAAGTTCTTTTAAATGGAGAGACACAGTAATCTCGTTGTATGTGACACATGCAATGACAATAAAGCATTCTGATTCTGATTCTGATTGAGTAGGGGGATTTTCATGTTGGTAGAATTCAATTCTAAACCCCATTATACTGCACAGAATATAAGCGTCAGATGTTATTTTACGCCATTTTTTTAGGAAGAATTGTAACCTTCCCCCAATTTGTGAATATGAAACATCTGATATGTTTCTTTCAGAACCAGAACCACCTACCTCAGGGTTTTCTGGTGTCACCTTTTGTACCTTGCCCCTTGTGGGAATGCCATGTCCTCCACGTCCTGGGGTCGTGTGCCAATAACGCGTGTACGGGTATGAGCGACTTGTTCCTTCACCAGCTCCAGCCACCTTTCGGTATGGATATTGCCTTCGAACTGTTCTGCCAAACATCGGTGGTTTTATCATACCCATGGTTTTTGCTTCTTCGTTTAAGACTTTCAGCTTTTTGGCAAGAACTTCTCCAAGATCTTCTCCAAAAAAACAACAAGAAGCTGGTCAAACTGGTTAAACGAGCTAGCTCAGTGCTGGAGGGGAGAGTAGACTCTGGGAGGGATGTGCTTGAGAGGCGTATGAGGCACAAGGTGCAGGTCATCCTGAAAAACCCCGGGCATCCCCTCCATGTAATTCTGGAGAGTCAAAAGAACACCGGAACAATAACCGGCTCCTCTCCCTGCCCTGTAGAACAGAGCGGTTCAGGAGATCCTTCACCCCTGCAGCCATTAGATTTTATAATGCATCCCCCTAGGCTGTAGGGGGATGCATTTTGCAATTTTTAATTTTTAATTGTTAATTATTGGTCTTTTTAAGTATTTATTGCTCTCAGGTAGTGTCCACATTGTATTCTATGTATTTTCTGTCTGCGTTCGTTTTGAATCTGTGGGTTTGTTGGTTAGGGGCTTCTGAACATCTGAGTTTCCCTGAGGGGATCAATAAAGTATTTATTATTATTATTATTTATTATTATTATTAAAGAGTAAGTTCAGCAATTGTATATTCGATGGTTTACAGAGCCCTGCAAACTTAGGATGTATGTTAGGTCTTATCGCACTTTTACGAATACAGTTTATTTCAAAGTGTGCATTACACATCATCCCCATCACATCCTGTTGTGACGTTGTCACATTTCCTTCTTCCAGATCTCTGGCAAATGCCGTAATGCTTGACCCCATTAATCTTAGTACCCGCTGTAACCTCATTTCTTGTGCGCGTACTGCGGTGCCCATATAACCCCATATTTCACTGTTTAGTGCTGGGACTGTTAGCAGAGCGCAATTCTGCAGGATTTCGTATTTATTCACAATCTCATCCATCGTTGGTTCTTCCAAATGATGGGAAAGCAGGTCATTTATACTTTTTGCTATATCATCTGGCAGAGGTTGTCCCTTATGTCTGGGACTATAGAATTTTTGGGCCAGACCTGGTACTTTGCGTTGTATTGGGCTCTGGTCTTCATATAATTCATTGTCAGAATCTTCTGGATATTCCTCCTCATAATGGGGTTCACCTGGGATTCTTCTTCAGGTATTTCATGCGCTGGCTCTCTGATAGGCCTACGCAAAAGTACTTACCTTCAGGTTTTATTTCACTTACCGCTTGGAGGGCTCTGCACCTCCTACCGCGGTCGCAGTCGCTATGCTTCTGACGATATGACGCATGTGCGCCTGGATGAGCCTTCTTCACGTAGTCACTCACGTGACTCTGAAGTAAAATGAGAGGGTTAACATATGATGAGATTTGACGGCACTGGGCCTGTACTCGCTGGAGTTTAGAAGGATGAGGTGGGACCTCATAAAAACCTACCGAATAGTGAAAGGCCTGGATGGAGTAGAAGTGGAGAGGATGTTTCCACTAGTGTAAGAGGCAAGGACCAGAGATCATCATCTCAGAATTTAAGGACATTCCTTTAGGAAGGATATGAGGAGAAGTTTCTTTAGTCAGAGCGTGGTGAGTGTGGTGAATCTGTGGAATTCATTGCCAAGTCAATGGATATTTTTAAGGCAGAGATAGATAGATTCTTGATTAGTACGTATGTCAGGGGTTATTGGGAGAAGGCAGGAAAATGGGGTTAGGAGGAAGAGATAGATCAGCCATGATTGTATGGTAGAGTAGATTTGATGGGCCGAATGGCCTAATTCTGCTCCTATCACTTATGAACTCCAATGGCATGACAGTTACATAAATTACCTCTTGGTGTAGCTCAGTGACAAACGAATGAAAGGGGAATTGATGGACATTGATGGAATTGAGTGGCTACAAGGTCATAAAGAGAGGAGAATGGCACTGATGGCATTGCTCTGCTGGGAGTTAGCATGGAGCTGGTGGGACAACTGCCTCCTTCTGACTCTTAATAAGTAGGCAAGATATTTATTAATAGCGTTAAATTGCTAGTCATAGAATCATCCAGGCTTACAAAATAGAAATAGGCCCTTCAGCCCAACAAAGATGTGACAGCTAAGCAAGTCCCACTTGCCCACATTTGGCCTGTTTTCCTCTAAACCTTTTGTATCATGTACCTGTGCAAACGTTGGCCAATTAATCTAGAAACACGCATATCTTTTGGAATTGGGCGGAAACTCGAGGAAATCCACACAGTCACAGGGAGAACATGCAAACTCTACACAGAGTGCATATGAGATCAGGGTGAATGCGGGACTGGCACTGTGACAGTTCTACTAGTTACGCCACTGTGTTGCCATCAAATGCCTTCAATGTTGCTATTGTATCTGCCTCAACTACTCCTTATGGCAGATTGATGAATATAGCCATCACCCTCAGCGTGACAAAGTTGCTCTTCAGGTTCCTGTAAAAATTTCCTCTCTCACTTTAACCCTATGCACTTGATTCTCTACCCTGGAAAAAAGGATTCTGTGCATATACCTTATTTAATGCCATCATTGCTTTCTACATTTCTTAAGATCGCCACTCATCCTCCTGTGCTCTGAGGAATAAAGTCCGAGCCTGCCCAATCTCCCCTTATTCTCAGGCTCTGGTTCTGGCAACATCTTCATAAATCTTCTCTGCACTCTTTCCAGCTCATGCAGGGTGACCAAAACTGAACACTATTCCATGTGTACAACAGTAACATACGTGATGAAGACTAACGGGCCGAAAGCCACTTTCACCATCCATCACCTGCATTGTCACTTCAGGAAACAATGTACTTGTATGCCAAGATCCCTCTGCTATACAACATTCCCCAGAAAAAAATCACAAAAAAAAAATTGGGGGGGAAAAAAATCGAAAAAATAATAATCAACGTTTCCACAGTTCTCTTCTCCCGTCGCCGGGCAGGAGTGGCTGAATCTGAACCCAATCGCTGTAACCCCAACACCAGATGCCACTGCGATGGAGCCCGCTCCCCTCGCCTACCCCCGCCGCCGGGGCCCAAGCCATCTTCCCCCCACACCACCCCTGCTGACCCCCGCTGGGCCCATGCCACCCCCGCTGGGCCCACGCCACCCCCACTGAGCCTACGCCAGCCCCACTGACCCCCGCTGGGCCCATGCCACCTCCGATGGATACACGCCACCCCCGCTGGGTCCACGCCACCCTGCTGACCCCTGCTGGGTCTACGCCACCCCCGCTGGGCCCATGCCCCCCCCCGCTGGGCCCACACCACCCCTGCTGGGCCCACGCCACCCCTGCTGGGCCCACGCCACCCCCACTGAGCCCACGCCACCCCCGCTGACCTCCGCTGAGTCCACACCACCCTCGCTGACCCCTGCTAGGCCCACACCACCCCCGCTGGGCCCACGCCACCTTCATCCCCTCCCCGCCCGCTGGGCCCGCGCCACCATCTTCGCCCCCCCGCAAGAAAGAGGGGAATGGAGGGGAGAAAGAGATGGGGGAGGGGAGAGGGAAAGGGGATTATCTTTAGTGAGATTGCAAAATTAAGGTAGGTTTTAGAGCTATTATATTTTCTCCTCTATATGAATAATATTAAACAATATCAAATAATATCAAACAATTGGAACTGCTTTCTTTTCCTTGATAACAATACTGAAAAATATGAATTCTATGGTTTGTGACATAAATACACATTTTAATGGGATCGTTATATACAGATGTAACATTTCCATTTCGAGATCAGGGCGGGGGGGGGGGGGGGGGGGGGGTTGGGGGCAAATATGCATCAAGCCGATATCCTAATCGTTTAAGAGTTAAAAGATAGCCTAATCGATAAAGAGCTGAGAAGAGGAATCAGAGCTGCCAAGGAAAGGTACTCTGAGAAGTTGAGAAGCAAGTTCTCAGCTAATGACTCTTCTGCAGTTTGGAAGTGTTATGCAAGAAATCACCAGCTATAAGAGGAAAGCCCCCCGCTCTTTGGACAATCATCAGCTGACGAACGACCTGAATGAGTTTTACTGCAGGTTTGAAAAACAGAAACGTAACCCTAGTACCCCTTCCCCAACAAACACAGCCAGACCCCAGTCTGCAAAGAATGGACCCTGCACCCTCTCCTTCCCATTCACCACTTCACACCTACTTAAGGCAAGACTCCGGTATGAAAAGAGTGGACCCTTTCCCACCCCAACCAACACTTCACACCCACTCACAGCTTGCCCTCAATCTGCAAAGACTGGGCCCTTCTACACCCACCCCACTCCAATCACTACTTCACACCCAATTACTCATTTTTAACCAGTCCCTGCAAAGATGTGTTCAAAAGGGAACTGCAGATGCTGGAATATCGAAGGTACACAAAATTGCTGGGGAAACTCAGCGGGTGCAGCAGCATCTATGGAGCGAAGGAAATAGGCGACGCTCCATAGATGCTGCTGCACCCGCTGAGTTTCCCCAGCAATTTTGTGTACCTCCTGCAAAGATGTACTGTCCCTGCCTGCTTCAAAGTCTCCACTATTGTCCCTGTACCCAAAAAGGTAAGGATTACTGGTCTTAATGACTAAAGGCTTGTCGCACTGACCTCTGTAGTCATGAAGACCGTTGAAAGGCTTGTGCTGGCCAATATCACAATCCCTCTGCTGGATCATCTACATTCTGCATATTGGGCCAATAGATCTGTGGATGACGCAGTCAATCTGGGCCTGCACTTCATCCTCCAGCACCTAGACCGCCAAGGGACCTATGCGAGGATTTTGTTTTATTGATTTTAGCTCTGCATTCAACACAATTGTGCCAGAGCTACTACGCTGCAAACTTTCTGAGTTGACTGTGCCCGAACCCCTCTGTTGTTGGATCACCAGCTTTCTGACAGACAGGAAGCAGCATGTGAGGCGGGAAAGCATATCTCGGACCCGCAAACGCTCAGCATAGGAGCACCGCAAGATGCGTACTCTCCCCTCTCCTCTACTGTCGCTACACCAATGACTGCACCTCCCCAGACACCTCTGTCAAGCTTCTCAAGTTTGCGGATGATACAACCCTGATTGGATTGATCCAGGATGGGGATCTCTGTACTCTTTTCAGTTTGACATCTTTCCTATAACATGGTGCCCAGAACTGAACACAATATTCTAAATGCGGTCTCACCAACGTCTTATACAACTGCAACATGACCTCCCAACTTCTATACTCAATACTCTGACTGATGAAGGCCAAAGTGCCAAAATACTTTTTGACCACCTGATATACCTGCGACACGACTTCAAGGAACCATGCAACCATCAACCATTCCTCTGCCCACCTGGCTAATTGATCCAGATCCTGCTGCAATCTTTCACAACCATCTTCACTATCTGCAAAACAACTCACTTCTGTATCATCAGCAAACTTGCTAATCTTGCTATTTGCTAACCCAGTTCTATATCAGGCTGAGTATAGAAGTTGGGAGGTCATGTTGCAGTTGCATAAGAAGTTGGTGAGACCGCATTCAGAGTATTGTGTTCAGTTCTGGGCACCATGTTATAGGAAAGATGTCATCAAACTAGAAAGGGTACAGTGAAAATTTATGAGGGTGTTGCCAGGACTAGAGGGCCAGAGCTATAGGGAGAGGTTGAGTAGGCTGGGACTCTATTTCATGGTGCACAGGAGGATGAGGGATGATCTAATAGAGGTGTATAAAATCATGATTTGAATAGATATGTTTGAGTCTTTTGCCCAGAGTAAGTGAATCGAGGAGCAGAGGACATAAGTTTAAGGTGAAGGTCAAAAGATTTAATAGGAATCTATCGGGTATGTTTTTCACACAAAGGGTTGTAGGTGTATGGAACAAGCTGCCAGAGGAGGTAGTTGAGGCTAGGATTATCGCAACATTTAAGAAACAGTTAGACTGGTACATGGATAGGACAGGTTCGGAGGGATATGGATCAAACGTGGGCAGGTGGAACTAGTGCAGATGGGACATGCTGGGCTGAAGGGCCTGTTTCC
This sequence comes from Amblyraja radiata, assembly GCF_010909765.2. Taxonomy (NCBI): domain Eukaryota; kingdom Metazoa; phylum Chordata; class Chondrichthyes; order Rajiformes; family Rajidae; genus Amblyraja; species Amblyraja radiata. Next base: position 2,017,223 of record NC_045984.1, read on the forward strand.
ACACAGTATCACTCTATGACTCTATCTTTCCCTCTCAAACCCATTCTGCTGCCTTCTCCCCATTACCTCTGACACTCGTATCAATCAAGAATCTATCAATCTCCTCCTGAAAAATGTCCATTGACGACCTCCACAGCTGTCTGTGGCAATGAATTCCACAGTTCAGCACCTTCTGACTTAAGAAATTCCTGCTCATCTCCTTCCTAAAGGAATGTCTTTTAATTCTGAGGCTGTGGCCACTGGTCGTAGACTCTCCCACTAGTGGAAACATCCTCTCCAAATCCACTCCATCCAGGTTTTTACCAGGCTGGGACAGACTGCAACAGCTTCACACCGTGTCCCAAAGCTTGTGGCCTGTCTTGCATCACCCAAGGCAGCAGAAATGTTATAGGAGGGGGCAAGCACCGTAACAAAGTAGCTCACGATGGTTTGGGTAACATTCAGGAATGTCTATGCATGTCACATCATGAATAGTACTGAAGGACGGTCTTGACCCGAACTATAATCTATACCTTTTCTCCAGAGATGCTGCCTGACCCACTAAGTTACTCCAGCACTCTGTGACATGTCACCTATCCATGTTCTCCAGAGATGCTGCCTGACTCACTGAGTTACTCCAGCACTCTGTGAAACGTTGCCTATTCATATTCTCCGCAGATGCTGCCTGACCCACTGAGTTACTCCAGCACTTTGTGACTATTTTCCCTTCACCCATCTGCTCAAGCCCACTCTCCCCCCTCCTTTCCTATGTTCCTTTCCACCCCATAAACCTCTCTCTGCCTTTACATTTCACTCCTCTTTCAAATCTGCTCTACATGCATTTTTCTTCTTCACTTTTTAGTCATATAATGATGCAGTGTGGAAACAGGCCCTTCAGCCCAACTTGCCCACACCGACCGACATGTCCCATCTAAACTAGTCACAATCACACGCATTTGGCCCATATCCATCTAAATCTGTCCTATCCATGTACGTGTCCAAATGTCTCTTAAACATTAGGATAGTCCCAGCCTTAACTACCTCCTCTGGGAGCTCGTTCCATACACCCAGCACCCTTTATGTGAAAAAACTACCTCAGATTCCTGTTAATTTCTGAAATATTGGTCATAAATTTGGTGCAAAAATGCTCCAAAATAAGGCTCAGAATGCATCAGAGAGCATCTAAAACCCCTGGCATCGAGGGACTTCACGCTTCGCGTTCGTGATGTGCGCAGCGCGCACATTATTTCACATTAAGTTTTTTGTAATCTTGTCATGCCACTCCCCTTTTTGAAAAGCTTTGTACGGGCCTGTAGATATTAGGATTACTGGTCTCTAGTTTTTTGTTTTTTCCTTTGCAGCTCGCCTTAAATAGAGACATTATGTTAGCCACCCTCCAGTCTTCCACCACCTCGCCCATATTTAACAGTGATTTATATATCTCAGCCAGGGTTCCTGGGGGGAGGGATAGAGAGATCAGGTAGGTTCAGGAAGATACTTTAATTCTTCTTTCCATTCCTACACAGACCTTTCTGTCCTAAGTCTCCTCCATTTTCAGAGTGAAGCCCCTGTCCCACTTTCACGACCTAATTGGCGACCTCTGCCGAGTTTGCCCTTGACTCATACTCGCAGCATAGTCGCCACGAGGTCATAGGAGGTCTTTTACTTTGGCGAGTCAACACGACCTTGACATTCTTTTCAACTCGTCTAGGGTCTTCTAAACTCGTGGATTAGGTTGGCCAAGTGGGACACGCCCTTGAGCAGGAACAGCATCTTATATTTTTGCTTGGGCAGCTTACAGCCCAGTGGTATGAATATTGATTTCTCTCACTTCAGGTAGCCCCAGCATTCCCTCTTTCTCTATCCCACCCAAGTCCACACCAGCTTCTCATTTTCACCCAACAAACAACTTACAACGGCCCGTTTCCTTTATCATCGTTACTTTTATGCATATCTTTCATTCTTTGTTCTTTATCTCTCCACATCATCATCTAAATCTCTCATTTCCCGTATCCCTAGCCAGTCTAAAGAAGGGTCTCAACCCAAAATGTCACCCATTCCGTCTCACCATTTCACTTTCATTTCACTTGCACTTTATGTGCAATGTGACGAATAAAACTGATTGTATTGTATTGTATTGTACCAGCGATGCTGCCTGTCCTGCTGAGTTACTCCAGCTTTTTGTGTCTATCAGCAGTTCCTTTCTACACATAGCAGGACCAGGTGCTAGTGAGTTATATAATTATAGACAATAGACATTAGACAATACGTGCAGGAGTAGGCCATTCGGCCCTTCGAGTCAGCACCGCCATTCAATGTGATCATATAGATGGATAATTGATGGCCAGCATGGACTTGATGGGTCAAATGGCCTGTTTCTAGTAAGATTCTATGATTCTACGTATGCATGCACAAACAATACATATCCTTCCATTGAATATCTCTGCTGTGATAATTTTGTCAATGCATGTTAACAAACACCATGGGATGAAAGTGTAAGTGTGTTAAGAAATGTGACATTATAGCTGCTTTCCAACCTTCTAGATGTACCAGGTACTGTTTTTTCCTGAACAGATCCTTGCAGCTTTCATAAGGTTTCAAAGTTCATATGTAATAGGAGCAGAATTAGGTAATTTGGCACATCTAGTCAATTCTGCCATTCAATCATGGAAATCTATCTTTCCTTCTCAAGAGTCAAACATGGAACAGTAAAGCACAGGAACAGACCTTTTTGCCCACATTATCTGTGGTGACCACAATGCCAAATTAAAATGATCCCTTCTGCCTGCACATAAATTCATGTAATTGGAGCAAAATTATGTCATTCGGCCCATTGAATCTAATGGCTGATCTATCTTTCCCTCTCAACCCCATTCTCCTACTTCTCCTCATATCCTTTGATACCCATATAAATCAAGAATCTATCAATACCCACTTTAAAAATACCCAATGTCTTCGCCTCCACGTCTGTGGTAATGAATTCCACAGATTCACCACCTTCTGACTGGAAATTCCTCCTCGTCTTCTTTCTAAAGGTACATCTTTTTTTAGGTACGTTACAAAACTTACCTTCAGTGGCGCTGCAGTTCTGCCACTGGCCGTGTGCGTGACTTTGGCGCCTTTGAGAGGGGGGCAGGATTAAAATGCCGTTTTCTCCTGCCTGTCAAAGTCGATTTTCTCATGCTGTTTAGCTGCTGAAGAATAATCGATCTGACGCGTTCCATCCAGTTTTTTAAAAATCCAAATTTTACGTTACGAAAAGGTGATTTAGGCCCCATACAAACCGGCAGTGTTTTTCCTGCCGATATGGGGTTTAAATTCACCGCATACCGCAACGTTCCAATCGATCCCGTTCCACAAAATCCCACTCGCATGATGATTAAAATGGCCATCAATTTACGGGAATTAAACATTAAATTCCTTCCATTTGGCCTATAAATTCATGACAATGAGATTTAAAAATCATGTTATATTGTGAATTCTTGTGTAAATGTTATTTGGACAACTAGGCTATTTAAAAATGTTAATCTTTTCTTAAGAAATGGATAGATGTTTAGATCTAGTAATTAAATTTTGTAATTAGCTACCATTAGGTAACTAACTAATTATATGCTTTAATTTCAGGTCATCCAAGTAAGATTGTTTCATATTTGTTTCAGAATGCTTCAATCTATACTAACTGAAATTTTCATTCAGTTCTCTTAATTTTTAAGAAAGTTATGGGCTTTTGACTGTCCTGGCTCACTGCTTTTGTGTTAAGTCAATGGAAAAGCAATAGGGAACAAGATGCTAATTGCCGAGTATGAAAATGGCCATCATTTTTTTGATACTGAAGATATGAAAGTGAATTAGGTGTCAAATTAAACTTCTTTTTATGCTTTATCTGATGGGATAAATTGCAGACTTGATTTTTTAAATCTTAAAATGTGGTAACATTGCTACTTTTTTTTTTCTGAGGCTGTGCCATTTGGTTATAGACTCTCCCACTAGTGGAAACATCCTCTCCACATCCACTCTATCCAGGCCTCTAATTCAGTCCCACAATGACTACTTTTTTTTTAAAATGCAACCATGTCCTCTATGGCCTTATCTTTCCATATCTGTGATTCATTTTGCACCTCTCAAATTGCTTTGCTTTTCTGCTTTGAACTCTTGTGCATGCCCCTCTGTTCCTTTCCTCTGTTGACATCTACATCTTCAACTGTGGTATTGTCATGCTCTGAACTTCCTTTCTAAACGTGACTATTGTTCCAAATCTCTCCCTTTTTAAGCCTCTGTAAACTCCAGGCTTGATACTAGTTGTCCCTCTTAATCTTTCATGAAAGCATCCCTGAATGATAATTTCCTCATTCCTCTATGAAACACTTCAGAGAGTTGGCCACATTAAAGACACTACAAGTCTGATCTTGCAGACCTGGTTTTGCCATACCTGTACTTAGCTGGCTTGGATACTGAGGGCACATTATGCTGGAGCATCCTAGATTTCAGCAGTGTGGACCGAATAACACCAGGGTCCCTGGCAGAGCACGGATGAAGGCCCGTCCCAGATACAGACTATCAGCTTTGAATATTGGTAATGCTCTATACCCAGCTTCCTTGGTGGAAAAACTAAGTCAAATGATAACATTCAGAGACATTAAAAACTACTAAGACACAATGCTGGAATAACTCAGTCGGTCAGGCAGCATCTCTGGAGAAAAATCATAGGTGACTTTGTGGGTCAGGACTCTTCTTCAGACTGAATGTGTGGGATGGTGGTGTCGGGAGGGGATGGGGGGGGGGGGGGGAGTTGGATAGGCAGATGGTAAATTTCGAAATAAATCCGAGTCTGGAATTTGATCGGATGTAAACACAAAAAGCGGGAGAAATCAGCGGGTCAGACAGCATCTCTGGAGAAACAGAATAGGTGATGTTTTGGGTCGAGACCCGTCTTCAGACTAAATTTGGACAGAATTTGTTCCTTCTTCTGGGAAGACCCATGATTTCCTCCTGGACTTATGAAATGTTTCAAACTCCTCATCTATTTATTATCTGAATTCTGCTGAAGCAGTTCAGGGGCTCACTCAATGATAAAATTAAATTTGAAGAGTAAACTATGGAATCCAACAAACCCTAATGTAAGTAGCACATACAGTATAAAGTAGCTGGGAAAATAAAACCAATTGACTTGATTTGGCCTCCTGAGTCACCTTGATATGATGTTGCTGTCCATAATTACAACATTATATCAACGTGACTCATGAGCCCAAATGTCAATGAGTAAATGAGCAGTGCAGTAAACCTTCCAACACTCGTTGGGAACAGAATTGAATAAATACCATTATCTCTTCAAAGGAAAATGAGGCAATTACCTCCCTGACCCTTTTGTCACTCCTTCTCCATTGAATAATGTTCAGTCATTTCTTCCCCACGCTCTCCTTTCTCCTGTCTCCGGCATTCCTGCTCTTCCTTCCAATCATGCCACTTCAATCTCACACCCCTCCCCTCAGAGACCCCCCATCCCCCCTCCATGGTACCTCTCCCGGTCTCCCAGAGCCTGGGTCTGACCCAATACTAAGCCCCTGCCGGACCTCCCCCTTTCCCATGCAGAACGACCAGTCATCAACAGCGGCCTGTCACCCTACACCCAAACCTCAACAAGTCATGGTGTGCAGCTCCTCTTTTGTTGCCTCTGGGCCTATTGCTCTGGAATGCAATCCTTGTCCTTCCAGTGACAATCCCTTTTCCCATCTCCAACACTTCTTCTCATAGACTTCCCCTGCTGACCTTCTACCTACTCTGGATCTTTTTAATTTCCAATTGCTGGTGCAGCATCAACCGACTCGACTTTGACATTCCCCTTATCCACTCAATCTTACTGCCAACCATACGTACAGCATCCACTCACTTAGTGATAATCACAATATTGTCATCAAGCCCACCAACAAGGGAGTTGTAGACTGGCAGGCTGACCTCCACCGTGCTGAGGCCAGGCATCAGCTCTTGGACCCCTCCTCATACCTACCCCTTGGCCATGACCCCAGTGAAGAAAACCAGGCTAAGATCTCCCAGACCTCTACCAATCTCATTTCCTCTGGCGATCTCCCCTCCATATCCTCCACCCTGATAGTTTCTGCACCCCACACCGCCCATTTTTATCTCCTTTCCAAATTCCACAAACAGGACTGTCCGGGCAAACTCAATCTTGTGGCCTATTCCGCACTATTGATCTTCAAATAGGTTGATTCTATCTTGTACCCCCCCCCACCTTGTCCAGTCACTTTCAATCTACATTCGAGACACCTCACATGCTCTTCAACACTTTAATAACTGTCAAGTCTCAGGACCCTGTTGCCTCATCTCTACATGTCCATAGTCTACCAGGATGGCCGACCAAGGGGCCCTCTGGTTCTTTCCTGAACAGAGACGCAATCAGTTCCCCTCTATTAACTCTCTCCTCCACCTGATGGAACTTAATCACCCTTAACAACTTTTCTTTTGACGCATCTCAGTTACGTCAAGTCAAAGAGGTTGCTATGGGCACTCGCATGGGCCCCGGCTATTCCTGCCTTTTATTTGGTTTTGTTGAACAATCCTTGTTCCAAATATACCCCAGTTCCGTTCCCCAACTCTTTTTCTGCTATGTCGATGATTCCACCAGGGCTGGCTCCTACACCCAGGCAGAACCCATTGATTTCATCAACTTTCATACTAATTTCAACCCTGACATTCACTTGGACTCTCCCCGACACCGCTCTCCCCTTTTTTAAACTTTCTATCTCCATTAAGGGCGACAAACTACTAACTGACTACCCAATCTACCATAAACTCAGTGACTATCACTGTTACCTTGACTACATCTCCTACCTTCCTGCCTCTTGCAGTTTCTCAATTTCTTAGTCTCCACCACATCTGCTTCCAAGATAAGGCTTTCCACCCAAGCCTTCCGAGATGTCCATTTCAGTAAACCCCCCTCTTCCCTATGCTGTTGTGGATGGAGCCCTCACCTGTGTCTCTGTTTCCCGCAGTTCTACTCTTACTCCTACTTTCCCCAGATGGAAGACGGTTAGCGTTCCCCTCGTCCTCACCTTTCACCCCACCATCCTCTGCATTCAGCACGTCATAACCTTGACTTGTCTGCCACCTCCAGTGTGTTTCCACCACCAGCTACACTTCCCGTACCAACGGCTTTCTGCAGAGCCCACACTCTCCACATCACCTTGCTTCACTCATCCCTTCCCAACTGATCCTCCCCCTCCCAGGAATTTGCCCCAGCAACTGCAGGAGAAGTAACATTTATCCCTACACCACCAATCTCCCTCACCTCCATCCAAGATATAGAACAACCAATTAGAACCTATTTTTCTTTAATATAAAGGGAAATGAGGGTAACTGATCAGTTTTAGCATTTATACTTTGAAAATAAAACTATGTGGAGATGTTGCAAGCTTACAATGTCACAGCTTCCAGGTACTTCAACAACTTATTGAAGAACCATTATGTAAGAGGGCAGCAAGGACAAGTCAGAGAAATGCAAGCCGATTAGCATGACGTCAGTGGGGTGAAGGTTTTTGGAAGTAATTGTGGACAGGACCCATCATCATTGAGATAAGCACGGACTGATTAGGAATGGTCAGCATGGTTTTGCACATGGGATATAATGTCTCACAAAACTGAATTTTTCTTTCAAGTCATAGAACTATTGTGAGCAGAAATAGACCCTTCAGCCAACCTTGTCCATGGTGACCGAGTTGGCACATTGGGCTAGTCCTATTTGCCTGCACTTGGCTCTCTAACCCCTTACTACCCATATAGAACATAGATCAATATGGCACAAGAACAGGCCCTTTGTCCCACAATGACTGTGCTTTGCATCATGCCGACCAATTCTTGAGACGATGTTCCAGCGGGCTGCGGCTGTATCCCAGCAGCAGATCTGGCTCACCTGTCATGGAGCAGGGGAACCCACCTGGAGTGGGGGCCTCATCTGAGGCTAGTCTGCTGTTCACCGCCGAACGCTGGGAAATGGAAGGTGCAGGGAGTCAGCAATTGAAACAGGCACTGGACAAAGAGACAACTGGGTGTCTTACCTTCCGTGCTCTCAAGGTGAGCTGAGGGAGTTGCTCACTTGCGGCATGAAGGCTGAAGGTGGCCGAGAGAGAAAGGGACGACAGTTTGCTGGTAATCTGGATGGAGTATGGAGGCAACGGTTGCAACGGCCCTTTATGGCCAGCTGCAGCCGGGACAGTGGAAATGGCTCTTGCATATGGACTCAGTGGGCTGCTTCTGGACATCGGGGATTGAGCTTATGTATGGCAATGATGTATGCAAAAAATGTCACTGTACCTTGGTGCATGTTATCACATACAAAGAACCATTAAACCATTTTATCTGCTTGCACATAATCCATATCCCTCCATTCCCTACATATCTATTTGCCTATCCACAAGTCTCTTAAATTGCACTATTGTATCTGGCTCAACGCATTCCATGCATTCACCACCGTTTGTGTAAAACAAATTCCCGCATATCTCCTTTAAACATTATCCCTCTCACCGTAAAGCTAAGCCCTCTGGTATTTGATTTTTCCATTCTGAGAAAAAGGTTTTGATTATCTACCCTATCTATGCCCCTCATAATTTATATAATCTTATACTTCTATGGGATCTCCCCTCAACCTCTGGTGTTGAGGAGAAAACAACCAAAATCTATCCAACCTCTCCCAAAGGGCCTGTTTCCACACTGTATCACTCCATGACTCTATGACTCTCCCTGTATCAAATACCCCCTAACCCAGGCATAATTTTGTTAAACCGATTCTGTACTCTTTCCAAAGCCTCCACATATGCTTCCTGTAAAGAGGTGACCAGAACTGTATGCAATATTCCAAATGCGGCCTAATGGAAGTCCTACAAAACCGCATCATGATGTCCTGAGTCTTATACTCAATGCCCTGACCTATGAATGCAAGAATACCATATGCCGCCTTTACCACTTTATTTACTTGTGTTTCCACTTTCAAGAGGCTCCGGACTTAGACTCCAGGATCTTTTTGTACATTAATTCTGCTCAGGATCTTACCATTAATTGTATATTTTCCCCTTACATTTGATCTCCCAAAGTAAAACACCTCACACTTGTTCAGATTAAACTCCATCTGCCATTTCTCTGCCCATATGATATCTTTTTTATCCATCTATCTGTCTGTCTGTTCCTCTGTACCTTCCTCCCTCATCCTTCTGTCCCTCTTCTTTCCATCTTCTGCAGCGAATCGTCCGATCAGCTCAGAAGGTTATTGGCTGCAACCTTCCCTCCATTGACAAACTTTATACAGCAAGGGCCAGGAAGTGAGCAGGCAAGATCATCTCTGACCCATCTCACCCTGGCCACAAACTCATTGAATCACTTCCCTCTCGAAGGCGACTCCGGACTGTCAAAGCTGCCACAGCCAGATATAAAAACAGCTTTTTTCCACGTAGTAGCTCTGTTCAATAACCAAAAATCTGTAGCCTCTTTTGCTCGGGTATTTTATTTAATTCGCATGTTCAATCAATATTGTTTTATTATTTTACTTCGGAGTCACGTGAGTGACTACGCGAAGAGTCCGCCAGCCCGCATGCGCATCATTTACGTCTACTGCATGGCGCCACGACTGGCTGGCAGGCGCGTCGCTCCTCCAGCGGTAAGTTTCAAATCCTGCAGGTAAGTTTTCAAACTTACTTTTCAGGTTGTCCTTTTGTTGCAGGAATCTCTCTTCGCAGAGACTTCCTGCTGGATATTGTAATATGCGGCGAAACGCGGACGGACCGCGGGGTAACCGACTAAGGACCGCGGGGATGCCGGCAACAGACTGCGGGAGAGCGGGTAGCCAGTGGCCGTTGGGTTCGCTGCCCGAGGCGCTGACTGCGTGATGAGCAACTCCAACTTCGGCAACCTCAAAAAAGGTGGGCAATCTCACGCAGTCAGAGAGGCCTGGGCTGGACGAACCTGGCCAGGAGGGTTCCCTGGCATATCCAGCGCCTGTGTTCAGGGCTGCTCACAGAATTCCTCTCTGTGGAGGGAGGTGCGCGGGGTCAGTGTTTAACTGACCACAACCCCGGCAGTATGTTCATTGCACATTAGAAACCTTCAGGGAATATGTGCAATCCACGCACCCTAGCAGTGCTACCCTCCAAATCAAGGACAGGAATAGAACCTACTTCAGGGGCATTTGGGCTTACCTCAAGACCATCGGTAACTATGCAGGTACGTGGGTCTGGTTCTTCCAAAACATTGGTTGTGTGGTCCAGTTATAGTATATTCTTTTATAATATGGCTATACAGTATGGGCATTTAATAGTTGCCACTAGGTCACGTTTGTGACTATCATAACCAATACGTCTACACAAGATACATCTGTGGTCAGGATTAAAGCCACATCTGGGGCTCTAAGGCGAGGTCTCTGGCATTAGCTCTTCCAGCTGCACCATTATGCTGGTATCCTCTGACTGATTATATCAATTCAGGTTTTTTATTTTGGTATCATATATGTATCATCATGCCAAATTTAGTTATGTGATAAAAGAGAAATGTTACAAGCGATATTATTATCACTTACACCAATAAAATGTGTAGTGGAGTCAGACCTACCATGGCAATCTAGATCCCTGGCTTGGAAAGCCTTGTTAAGCTGTAACCTATCAGTCACCTGTGTGAGCTCACATGGTGGTGTCATAGTAATTCCGCTCATTAAAGGGACTGTGGAAGATTTTCCTCAAGACGCCGTCTTTATTCATATCAATAAAGTGATCAAATCTCTGATTTAACTAGGATGGGCGTTTTTCATTCATGTAAACATTTTTGCCCATGACAAATAACTGGCAGGTTTTTTCCAGTATTTCTCCCACTATGTCTGGCATACGGTCTGGCAGAGGCGCTCCAGTCCTTCCCTGTGGATTGCATTGGCATCGGAAAGGAGCAGGACTCGGAGTCACTAGCACGTGCAGCCTGTTTGGTAAAGGAGGATACCAACAGAGCATGGATTTGCACAGCTAGTCCTGGCGGCTGCTGAAGGAAGCAACCTGACAACCCCAACTCAGAGTGTGTGCCAAGTCTTGGGCGTCTATGTCAGACAAGATTGCGACTCGTCTCCAATGCTTCCACATCCTTCTTGTATTTCAGTGACTAGAACTACATGTAATTCAAAATGCCATAGTCATACAACACAGGAACAGGCCCATTGTTCCAACCTGTCCACGATGACCAAGATTCCACATCTAAACTAGTTCCACTTATCTGTGTTTGACCCTTAATCCTCTAAACCTCTACTATCCATGTGCGTATCCAAATTACTTTTAAATGTTGTTATTGTGCCGACAACAACTCCCTCCACTGGCAGCTCGTTCCATTTACTCACCACCCTCTGTGTGAAAATGTTGCCCCTCTAGTTACTATTAAACCTTTCCCCTCTCACCTTAAACCTATCCCCTCTAGTTTGTGATTCCTGGAAAAAAGACCAGACATTCACCCTAATTGTTACCCTCATGATTTTATATAACTCAAATGATCACCCCTCAGCCTTCTTCAGCCAAGGAATAAAGTCCTAGCCTGCCCAATCTCTCCATACAGCTATGTCATGGCAACATTGACATAAGTCTTCTCTGATTCTTTCCAGCTTGAAAAGTTTAATACAGGTGCAATGTGACTTACCAACATTTATGGGGGGGGGGGCACTTTCTGTTGCGCTAGTATGAGTGTTGTGTGCCGAAGGTACTGGTTTCCAGAGGGCTAGTATGGAGTTTGTGGGCCAAATGGATTTTTGCACTGGCAGCTCAGTCACTGACGGATGGCAGCTCAGTCACTGAGGCCTGGCAGTACAATCACTCGGACCTGGCAGGCTGGCAGTTGAGAAACTGCCAGAAATTCTGCCCAAAACAGGTGACAGACTGTAAGAGAGAAGGGGGAATAGGGTGGACTGAATGGATTATTGGGCTGGCAGTTCAGTCACTTATGGCTGGTGGGCTGGCAATTCACTAACTCACGGTTCGTGGGCAGTCACTCGCGCCTGGTACACTGGCAGTTCACTCAGTCACCCCACCTACCTTCACCCCCCCACTCTGCTCCTTGCCGTTCCACTCTCACCCACACATTCAGTGCATCTCCCCCCATGCACTCTTAGTGGGTCTCCCACAGAGCAGCCATTCCTGCCTATTAGGTTCCAATTGTGATGAAGAACACACAGGCATCAAAAGTGCAAAAAGGATTTATTAAAGTTTAAAATGTGAATGACTCTTAAAATATAAGAACAATTTAAATGTTAAATATGAGGATTATTAAGTACTTTCTTGTTGTGTCTCTTGTTATGTTCTGCTGCTCACTACCTCTTGATGACTATTTCCTGTTGATAAAAAGAGACAATTTTAATATAGAGAAATTCAGCGGTCAAATTTTAAGAAAGAAAATCTGAGAATTTATCTCAGAAGCCATCATTCAATGAAGCACACTTTTATTGACAACATTCCCGGCCACTTGGATGGGTATCTTGAATCGAGAATGTGTAGTTCTTCCACCAGGCATTAATGCAGCTGCTGTCCCAGAGGATGCTACAGCAATAGCCACATCACATTGACCTCTAACTTTTCCTGTCATGATGTCGAAAAAGCAGCCTAAAGACAATTTCAGTTGTTAATGAACACTGAAGAATTTGTGCAAAACATTTTTTTGAGGTGGGGGCTGTCAGGGTGGGGTGGGGGGTGGCAAATGTCGTGCAGCCAAGGGAGGGGCACAGCTTCACGCAGGGGCTCTCGTGAGCTGATGAGAAGGGGGGGGGGGTGTCCTCATGCAGGGGATGTGGGCGGCTTCAATAGGGGGTGCATCCTATAGCCAGGCGGATGGTAGTG